>NC_040043.1:25887850-26102963 GCF_003713205.1 Coffea eugenioides
CTTGACTAGGGTTGGTTGCACTTGGATTGTAAACACTTTGATATATTTGGGCGTGTATAAGCTTTGTAGCTGGATTTGAGCATCAATGTATATGTTAAGTTTGGAATTGTTCTTTTATTTCTTTTCTATGGTTGGAAGTTCTTTTCTCGAGTTAAACGTGAGTGAGTCCTAGCGAGAGTTGGGCAGGCGACTGCTAAACCTTAGGGTACGCCCTAGGGGGAGGTGGGGTCGTCACAAGATTAGCACTTCTAATCACACCTATCACATAAAGGGTTTATACCTATCACATTCATGATTCACAGCTTCCGCTCTAGAAGAGCACTTATACCTTTACTCATTCACATAACACCATTTGGCCCAATCTCACCCCGAGCAGAGACCACGCGAAGTGGCTCTGATACCACCTATGACGACCCCACCTCCTCCTAGGGCATACACTATGGTTTAGCGAGTCGCCTGCTCAACCCCCGCCAGGACTCACTCATGTTTAACTCAAGAAAAGAACTTCCAACCATAGAAAAGAAATAAAAGAACAATTCCAAGCTTAACATATACATTGATGCTCAAATCCAACTACAAATCTTATACACGCCCAAATATATCAAAGTGTTTACAATCCAGATGCAACCAACCCTAGTCGAGCACTAGCGCGAGTATAATTGTAAAATCCAAAAAAACTAGACTACGCTAGCCTGTGCAAGTCTCACGCCTCGCTCGTATCCCCTATAAGGAAAATAAAACTAAAAGAATGAGCTAAAATCCCAGTGAGGTTCCCAAACAAGTAATCAAGCAATTTAAACAAGGACATTATTCATTGAAGAACAATTAATCGGGAAAACATTCACCAGATAAAAGCAATGAAAACACACTCATTAAAAGGATACATGCTCACATGGAGCCATTCATTCATTCATTCGCCAACCATTTTCCTTATCCCTCCAATATTAGAAAACATTTGCAAGTGAAAATTCCTCCAGTTTATTAACATTCATTCATTGATTTCATTTCCCGCCACTAGCCAATTCACTGGCCAGTTCTCCACCAACCTTTGTGGTCATACTCGAGTATACCAAAACACTGTCCCAGGGTCACCAGCCGCCCGACCGAGTCCGCTTCTGGCTCAAGTCAACTGGAAACGAAGGGCAAGGACCCAGTTCAACTAGAAGGCTTACATTCATGCACAAGTAGCATTCAATCATTGAAAATTCACTTTGGCTTGGGTCGAGTGCGATAAAGTACACACTCGCCCATTGAAAATTCATTTAGCAATCTTTGGAAAGTATTTAACATTCAAGCAAACATTCACAAATAGTCACATAGTCACTTATTGTACAAACACACAAGGACCACTCACCAGTCTAAGCCAAAATAACGTCAAGAGTTTTTTCCTGACTATGCCCTTGATCACCGACCAACCCTAAGAATAACCAATCCCACATTGAAGTAAGCAAATGTAATTCAAAGTTTTCGAGATAAAACTAACACTTTCCATCTTAGGTGTTACCAAATCTTAGTCAAAACAACTCATATATTACTACTGAAGTGTATTCAAGGATACAGATGTAATTTAAGATCCAACTAACCCTAAAATGAAGCCTTACACCTTACTAATATTCGTAAGAGCAAGTAATAGAAATTTAGGTAGCATGCCCTTTGTATTTAGCTATTTTCCAACCACTTATGGCTTCATTATTTTCCTCAACTCAGCCCAAATTCACACATAAACAATCGTAACACAATATCCCTTCACTAGGCTCAACGTCATCCCACTACAAGGCAATTCTAGCAATGTCACTATCAAAATCAAAGTTGGAAACTAGTATTAAAGAAGAATGTCTAAGTAGCAGGTTTGTCATCTTTTGGCGTTCTGGTCACAACTGATGCTACGCTTATCGAATTGGGGTAAATTTTAAGGCATTTCGAAGCTAAGACAGAGACCTACATTTCTTATGAAGACATCAACAACCAGTTCATGCATTCTCAAGGTCAAAATGTGAAATCTCAGAGAAAATAAAAAGCTGCTCGCGAAATAGGGCATTTGGCAGTCAGAGATATTTTAGTCATTTCACAAGCTACAGTGCTATAATTGAGCTGTAATTTTGCAAGTAGATATTTAACGCCATTCCCCACAACTTTCATGTTTTGAGCAAGAACTGATTCAACCTTTATCATGGACAAATAAGCAGGTCAGATCGGTTCCAAAAACAGGACAGAACTGAAATTACACTTCTTAAGCTAAAATTTGCATATAACCATCACTAATTGCGATTAAAAGCTAGAAATTCCACCTTCACACTACACTAGCTTCTACTAATCATATACATGCCAAATCAAAGATGAAATAGCTTATATCAAATCTGGAAAATATCAATCAAACTGAAATTTATCATCTCATGGCTGGAAAATGAAACCCTAAGCTGGAAATTTCACCAATCTTCACAAATCTAGGTTATCTTCCATAAAACTTCCAATTTCAAGTCATCTTCCTAATAAATTGCAAGAATAGAAAGAGAAGGAAGTTCCTCAACTTCATACCTTCAAACCTACAAGGAAAATACAAAAACAAGAGCTGTTTGTTCGGATTAGATTTGTGGTTCTTGTTGATTTCTCTCCAAATCAAGCAAAACCCAAGATGGAATTTGAAGTTTCTCCTCTCTTTTCTCTCTCTCTAGTTCGGCCAAGAAGGAAGTAAAATGAAGAGGATTTTAGCCAAAAGGAAAGATAAGAAGAAAGGAAAATGTCTTGGTCAAACTTCCATGGATTTCCAACACTTGTTACTTTAAGATCTTTACTTTGTTTTATTTTGTTTTCTTCCTTTTACTTAGTCAATAATGGTGGCTGACTTAAGGGTTAATTAAGGGCTAATTAGCTCAATTAAAAACAAGGAGATTAAGGTAATAAAGTAGTGTTCAAGTGATGTATTCAATCGGTAGCAAACAGTGCACGTCGGTTCAAGTCGATTTTTCTTAACTCGCGCGTACTAGTGTTTTCACTTATGATTCACTAACTTATTATTAGCACTTCTAATCACATATTTTTTCTTATCTAGAACTCACTCTTAACCACCAAATTTAGTACACACACCTCACCAATTATTCACACGACCAAAATACGCGAAAACCCTAACTTACACGAACTAAAAAAACTAAGGGTAAAACTCTTAATTCTATGATTTATTGCAACTATGGAGGAAGTAAATGAGTAGTAAAGCTATTATAAAGTAATTTATTCAAAATAAAAGGGAATTTTAAGAAAATACGAAGAATTTTGCAAGTCCTCACACCCAAAATATGAAAAATTCATACAACTTGGCCTGTTAAAAACTAGACTTCAAATACTAATAATCTTTAGAAGACACCTCAAAGAAATTCAGCCCATAAGTTGTTGATCTTGATCCCTATCTTTTGATGTTTACAAAACAATGGATAATACTAATATCTCTTCAAGAAATATTTTCAGTTTTGAAGCAAATCAGATTCAAAGATCAAGTGCAAATGAAAGGGACAAAGGCTGTTGAAATCTGTCGGACGCTTGGTTCGGACGTCCGATAATCATTGCGTAACTTCGGACGCATGAAGAACTCCACCACCGGACGTCCGAAGCAAATAAGACATTCCCCCTGACTCATTGATTTTGATCAGATGTAAGTATCGGATGTCCGATAGAATCGTTCAAATTCGACGAAAGTTGTCGAACGCTCACAAAGACAATACCGGACGTCCGATAGAATTGAGATATTCCTTCTAACTCATTGTCTGCTTTCGGATGTGAGCATCGGACGTCCGATATAATTGAAGAAGATTTTTCAAACTCACTGCCTGCTGTCGGACGCAAGAAACCAGACTACCGGACGTCCGATACTCCAACGGCTAGTTGACTCTTCAGCTACTTTCTATCCGTTGCAAGTATTAATGAAGTACTTTCTTGGTCTCCTATAAATAGAGCATGGTCAGAAACTTCAAATAACTTTTGCACACTGAAGATACAAAAGACCTAGAGTAGTTTTAGTGAGAAAACACTCTCTAAGGAAGATTTGTAGTCATAGTGGTGTGAGATTCATTGTAAACTTTGCATTTGTGAATGAATACTTCATGAGTGTAGCTTTGTGAGGGTTGTCTTGAGGGATAGTAAAACTTCCTAACTTGATCGAGTGGAGTTCGGGGCAAGGAGGAGGTGAACCTTCCTTTGTACACAAGAGTGATTGTAATTCATCAATTTGAAGAAACTTGTTTGAATTAATCTACAAGCTCAAGAGGAGCTGGGTAGTTAATTGGTTTGCAATTCTTTTCTTTTTATTTACTTATTGTTACGTTTGTGATCTTTACATTGCTTATCTCTTCTATTTCTCTCAAGTGATTTTGTTCATTCATTAATTGATTCATTGTGTGATCACTTAGAAAAGAGGGTAAATTTCATATTGAGCAAAAAGTGCCCATAACTTAATTAGGTTTTTAATCAAGCTAATTCACCCTCTCCTAGGTTGTTTTCGATCCTAACAATTGGTATCAGAGCTTGGTCTCCTTGAGATTAAACTCAATCAGCTTAGGAGTAAAAATGACAACCAATAATGCCATGTTTTTTGAAGGACATTCTGTCATTAGACCACCTATGTTTAATGGGTCAAATTATGTGAGTTGGAAAGAAATAATGATTATCTTTTTGCAATCAATTGATATTGAATTGTGATTTATTATTAGTGAAGGTCCATATGATGCCTCTCTTATAGATAAAAATACTCATAGATCTAGACCAAAAATAAGAAGTGAACTGACTGCTGTGGATAGAGCTCATCTCACCTTAAATGCAAAAGCCATGAATGTGTTATATTGTACTTTAGACTCAAATGAATCTATTAGAGTCAAGGGTTGCGAGTCATCTAAAGAAATTTGGGACAAACTGAAAGAAATGCATGAAGGTAGTGAGAATGTTAGAGAACAAAAGAAATCTATCTTAGTTACTAAATATGAGTCGTTTAAGATAGAGCCTCATGAAAATATTGATCAAATGTATTGTAGATTCAATGATCTCATTAAGGATTTAGAAGTGTTGGAAAAAGAATACTCTCTAGGTGAGAAAAATAGAAAAATCCTGAATGCCTTGTCCAAAGATTGGGAAAGTAAAGTGACTGCTATTGAAGAGGCTAAAGATTTGAATACTATGCCTATTGAATCACTTATTAATTCTCTGACCTCTTATGAGCTGAAACTTAAGACTAAGGTACAAGAGCAAGAAGATGCAAAGGTAAGAAGGAGCATTGCTCTAAAAGTATCTCAAGATAAAGATGATTCGGCCTCCTTGGATGGAGAAGATGTGGAAGTTGATGACAATGGTCTTGCTCTCATCACAAGAAGTTTCAAGAGGATCCTCAACAAAAAGAGATTTAGAAGAGGAGGACCTAGCAATTCAGATTCTAATTAATTCAACAATGCAAGAAACAAAGGAAGATATGAGGCCAACAAAAAATAAGGTGACAAATGCTATGAATGTGGCCAACTTGGACACTACATGAGTGAGTGTCCAATGAAGAAGAGGAACGGTGAAAGAAAACCAAGATTTAACAACTTTCAGTTCACATGGAATGGATGCAACTCCGATGATGAAATTGAAGAGGAAGATGAATCTGCTCAATTGGCTTTCATGGCCATTGGAGATGATGAGGTAACAACTTGTACTCTCAATTTGATAGTGATGATGAAACTGATGATGACCTTAAATCTTTCATTAAAAAGTTGCATGATAGTTTGAAAGAATCTTATGCTAGAAACAAGGAATTAAAACACAAAATTAGTTTTCTTCTTCATGATAATACACGCCTTATTCAAGAAAACAAGATGCTGAAAACTGAAAATGATTTCTTGAAAAAGAATGAGATTGATTTACAAAATAAGTTTGATAGAAAAACAAGACTTTGTGAAATGTTCAAAAAGGAGCAAATTGATTTGAAAAGAAGAATGAATAATTTAAATGAGTTGCTCCAACATAAAAAATAAAACTGTTTTCAAGGAAATGAAACAAAAACTCATTTTGGCACTCATGAGAAGAAATTAAATTCTGATGCAAAAAATTTTGTAAGATTTATTAAACCTGGTTTTGCAAATAACTCATTGGTTATGTGTAATTTTTGTTGTCAACAAAGTCACATGAAAAGTGATTGCTATGTGAGGAAAAACATGAGAAGAGCCATGAAATGCATATGGATAGTTAGACATGATACTAACTCTCAAGGACCCAAAAATTAAAGGGTACCAAATATTAGTTCTTGAACTCTTGAGTAGGTGAACCTGGTGAACATCATTAAGGAATCAAAATAGTTCATAGACAGTTGATACTCAAGACACATGACCGGTGATCCATCACATTTATCAAATTCAAGCCAAAATCAAGTGGCAAAGTGACATTTGGAGATGATATAAAAACAAAAAATTAGAGTAAGAGATGTTGGTAAGAATGATCAGATTTTTGTTCATAACGTTCTTCTATGTAAATTATTATTTAACTGATTCATAGAATTATTTTTGCATTACTGTTAGTTTCCTTTTATTATTTTTATAATAAATTTAAGTGGCTCCTTTTAGGCAAATCTAGTATTGGCGAGAGGAGATAGAGCTGAATCGCAGGAAGATAATAGGTGGCTTTCAACTATAGTATGGATTTCAGGTATCGTGAGTCTTTCTATATGTGTCCTCTTTTTTGATTGATTTTCTGTTATTTGTATATCTCGATGATGGTTTGTCGTTATGCCGATACATTTGTGATCGTAATGTTACTCATATAGGCACTACACTTACTCTCCTTCTCTACTTATTGTTTGTACTAAAGTAGACAAAAAATACAACGGAGCAACGGAGTTGTTTGTGCTTGGTTTTTTTCTGTTCTCTGTTGACAAGGGGGGGCGAGGGGGGGAAAAATTATAAATCTCAGCATGTGGTTTGGGATGCTATTAGTAAGGGGAAGTTCTTTGAATGCTGGTTTGGATGCTATGAGTAACGGGGGAGTTCCTCCTCATTTTCTTTTCCTTCCATCCAATTTTTTCTCATCCATAACAAAAGGGGGAGAATGTTGAATCTTGATCCCCATCTTTTGATGTTTACAAACAATAAGAATAATCTAATATCTCTTCAGAATATTTTCAGTTATGAACCAAATCAGATTCAAAGATAAATGCAAATGAAGGGACAAATGTACATGCCCCACCTTCCCTAAGGCGAACAAAGGGGTTAGCGGACTGCCTACCCAGCTCTCGCCAGGACTAACGGATCAGTTTACGTCGATCTACTACGTTCCGGAACACACCAACGCGCGCAAACAAATCAAAATCACAAAATAAAAAAAAATATGAAATTCGAAGCCGATGATGAACAGTACCGGCCATGTCAGAATCCGGAGTTCAACCAAACATCAATCCAACATATATACATCGAAATTTAACATTTACAAGCCAAAGCGGTATACCAAAATATCCAACAAGTTCATACATGTGCAATTGGCCAATTACAAACCAACCATTGGTTGAAACAAAACACTTAGGGTTTTCACCATCAAGGAGCTATTCAAAATATACATTTACATGAGCTCAACTTGACAACCAACTAGCACAACCTTTCCCAAAATAGTCATTTTTCCTGTAAGGAAAACAAATGGAACGGAGTGAGCTAAAGCTCAGTGAGCAACTATCACATAATCAACAAAGATCACTTAACCTTAAACTTTCATCTCAAGTACACAATTAAGAAATAAAACAAGTCGGTAAAAGGATACGGACGGCTCTCAAGAGCCCATTTCCACGCTTACATTCTTGATCCAACCTCATTGACCCTCCGTCAATGTTTAAGAATACCCGACCGTAGACCTCACTTCTATTCCTTCCACCCAACATACCCCAACCGGGCCCACACTCCAAGCAGTAGCTTTAGGTGATACTCGAGTACACCGGAACCAAGGGTCTCATTACCACAAGATTCCCATTTCAGTCCCCGTGGCTAGTCAATTTTCACGACCAAGCCCTCGCTGGCTCGATTCAAGTGACTACCAACGGGGTCGAGCTCAGTAATGCAGTAGGGCCGTTGGATACTCGTCCAACCGACACCCAAACAGTTTCCCATGAATGGAATTCAATATCTCATATAGCAAGTGCAGTATTACAGTGAAACGGTAAACAGTCGTTAACAAGATAAAAAGGATGAGGGCGGTCAAGTACACCCTCACCTTAACCATGTCCAATAGCCAAACAAGCCTTCAAGGCATCACAATCACATATAGCAAAGCCACATTATAAACATTCAAGTGAGTAGTATACTCACCAATCAAGTAGGTGATGTTTCATGCACCGTCGTTAAAAGGACGTCGTGAACCCCCGTCACGTCCTAAAACACACAAACAAATACAATGAGACTCGATAACGAGTCATAAAGCCATGCCAATCACAACCCCAATAGGGTTTCATATGCATATATAAGCATTATAGCAAACCAGAAAATCAGGAAATGTAACTAACTTGGCCCTAACAACAAAAACAGTTTTGTCCTCATTATGCGGTAATGGCACAAATTGCACTACGATTATCAGATTAGGGTGTAAGACCCCCCATTTCGAAGCTAAGGAACAGGGCTACAACAATGTAGAAGGTCACTCAGTCCAAATCCTAGCACAACTAGGTCAAATATGCAAAATACCAAACCAGAACCTTAATTGCAGGTTTACAAATTACACTATACTGTAATTAGTCCAACTCAGTCTATACAAGTCCAAATTCATTGATTCCAAAGGCATATGGTAGCTAAGACATCAAGATACATTTCATTAGAAGACCTCAACAACCAAATCCAAAGCAATTCCAGTCAAAACAGCCAATTACAGGCGCAGTTCGGCCATCCTGAAGAACCCAGAACAGCAACAGTAAAATTGACTTTTCTCACTCTACACAACTCCGATGAACCTGAAATTTTACAGACACCTCAAGCACATCAATAACTAAAACTTTTATGTTTTAATCCAAGGCCAATTCGGCCTCTAACAATGAGATACAAAATCGGACAGAATTGGGGATATAAAACCCTAACTTTCTCAAATTCCTTCCAAACCCAAAATTGCTTGCAATTACCAATCATGTACACCTACTATGGTCATTAACCATCATTTCCAACCATCATACATAGCCACAACATCATGATCACATTAAACCAGAAAATTCATCAATAAATGGAAAACTTCACCAATTCATCTCAAACCAAGAAATAAACCACAAAATCATCACTTTAGCTACCATTAAGCACAACTTAAGCTTCATTAAGTGTAGGAGGAAGTTCAAACACCACTTACCTAGAACACAAGAGAGGGAGAGTTGTAGGACACCTTAGCTTCCTTGAACACTTCCACAAAATCACTTACTAGCACCAAATGGAGGGATTTTATGGAGTAGAAACAAATTTAAGCAATTGGTTTGGATGATTTGCACTAGATGGTAGCTAAAATTTTGAAGAGTTCTCTTCCTTCCTTTGCTCAAGAGTGCCGACCAAAATGGAGAAAGAAATGGTGATTTTTGTGGTAATTTTGAGATATTTAATCAATTGGTAAGAAAGGTCAAAAAGTCAAATAAGTCAAATAAGTTACAACCACTCTTAAGGTGACACATGTCACTTCATTAATGCATTCCTATCCTTCTTTTTTCCTCTCACATCAATCACATCACAACCTCTACTTATCTCTTAACACCCGATAAATTTCAACCAGTATCCGAAACTCAACCTAATTGGCCGAAATTTTCCGAACTTCTCGCACTAGCGGGTCCCACGTCCGTTATATATCCTTAATTTTTCAAAAACTATCCAATACTAGAAAAATCATCTAAAAACTATATCTGCTCATTAAAAATATCTAGAAAATTTTCCTACTAAAAAAAAATGCAGAAAACAAACCATTAAATAAATAAAACCCTAGAAAATGGGAAAAGTACGGGTTCTCACACTCTCTCCCCCTTAAAAGAATTTCGTCCTCAAAATTCCTTATCATTGGCTACTCCGGGATACAAAAATTTTAATACTTCCTTCTCCTGATTAAATTGAGCATCATACTTAGCTAACAGATCTGTACCCCTTCACTGGCCAGGTTCATTAAATTCTTACCTTCCACGTCCTCTAATGGGTCAAAGACTTGATGTTGTTCTAAGGAGTACACCCGAGAGGACACTTTCGATCCATCCTTGTCCCCCTTCGACTGGTCAGGGTGGGTCGTGGTTGGTGGCAGAGTCCCTCTCCGCTCAAGCAGGCGAGCTGGACAGTTAGCAATCTGATGTTCGGCACTTCCACAGCGCAAGCATTTTCCTCCTTTCTTCCAGCAATTGTCCTCCGAGTGGTTTAATTTTCCGCAATACCCGCAGGGTCCGCGTGCTGCAGAAGCCGAGCCTCCACTTGACGGGCTCTCTTGTGACACTCCCGGCATCCTTACTCCTCCCGTTCCCCGCCCAAACTTGGGAGGGGTACTTTCATCCCCCTGCCCCGAACTACTTCCAGGAAATCCTCTCTTTTTCGCCTGGAAGTTTTTCACCTGGAGCCTAGCATTCTCTACTCGATGTGCCTTCTCCACCGCTTCGCTGAAGGCGTTAATTTGCGCTGCCGCGAGGTCCTTCTGGATTTCTACGTTCAGGCCCTGGACAAATCGCCGTATTCTTCGTTGCTCGGTCATGATGAGTTCGGGCGCAAATTTGGATAGGCGGGTGAATTGGCTCTCATATTCCGCCACAGTTTGAGCTCCTTGACGGAGTCGAATGAACTCGTCTTCCTTCCTCTCCTGAGCTAGAGGAGGGAAAAACTTCGCATTGAACTCTCTGATGAAGTTCACCCAAGTCCAAGGTGTCTGTTCTCGTTCCCACTTCTGCCGAATTACGTTCCACCAGGAACGGGCTGCCCCCTTAAGCTGGAACACGGCAAAAGTCACCTGCCGTTCGTCAGGGTAGTGTAGGGCTGCAAATATATCCACCATCTTTTCAAGCCATCTTTCGGCAACGTCTGGGTCGGGTCCCCCAACAAACTTTGGCGGAGCGAACTTTTGGAATCGTTCGAGAGCTCTGTCTTCGCTCTCGATATGGTTACCAGGGTTTCCAGGGTTAGGGTTTGGGTTTTGGCCCTGTTGCTGCACTACTTGTGCTAGCAAGTCTGTCATTTGCTGCATAGCAGCAGCTATTTGCACATTAGGGTTCACTTGCGGTTCCAGATTGGGTCCAGTAGAGGTTTCCCCCGTACCCCTAACCGGTGTGGGTTGTCTAGTTCCGCGTCCACGTCCCCGACCACTCCGTGTACCTTCCATGAGTTTTACTTGGTCTAGGCAAGAATACTAAACCAAAGTAGTAACAGGGCATGTAAGGAACACGCAAAACTTTCACAATAACACATATTTATACATTCCAAACATGATCACAAACATATATATACAAGCCAAGCAAGATCAAGCCACACACATATATACAATCAGTCGAGTCAAGTACAGGCAAGTCAGAAACAAACATAGACGATTCCCCGAGGAATGGCCTTTCTAGTTCACCAAATCCTTTCTAACCTAGGCCCTCATATCTTTCGTATCCGGGCGCAAGAATCCCATCTAAGATAATTCACAACTCGAGCCGGCCGGTCCCAAGAGTAAACAATCCTTATTAAAGATTCCTACCCGACATACATACCTAGCTTCCTCGAGTCCCATGATAATGATTCGTACACTTATCACATGCCCGGTTCATAACTTATGCTTAAACGAGCACTTAGACATATTCATGGACCACAACACCACTTGGCCCAGTCTCACTCCGTGCAGAGACCATGCGAAGTGGCTCTGATACCACTTGTAACAGCCCCACCTTCCCCTAAGGCGAACCAAAGGGGTTAGCGGACTGCCTGCCCAGCTCTCGCCAGGACTAACGGATCAGTTTACGTCGATCTACTACGTTCCGGAACACACCAACGCGCGCAAACAAATCAAAATCTCAAAATAAAAAAAAATATGAAATTCGAAGCCGATTGTGAACAGTACCGGCCATGTCAGAATCCGGAGTTCAACCAAACATCAATCCAACATATATACATCGAAATTTAACATTTACAAGCCAAAGCGGATATACCAAAATATCCAACAAGTTCATACATGTGCAATTGGCCAATTACAAACCAACCATTGGTTGAAACAAAACACTTAGGGTTTTCACCCTCAAGGAGCTATTCAAAATATACATTTACATGAGCTCAACTTGACAACCAACTAGCACAACCTTTCCCAAAATAGTCATTTTTCCTGTAAGGAAAACAAATGGAACGGAGTGAGCTAAAGCTCAGTGAGCAACTGTCACATAATCAACAAAGATCACTTAACCTTAAACTTTCATCTCAAGTACGCAATTAAGAAATAAAACAAGTCGGTAAAAGGATACGGACGGCTCTCAAGAGCCCATTTCCACGCTTACATTCTTGATCCAACCTCATTGACCCTCCGTCAATGTTTAAGAATACCCGACCGTAGACCTCACTTCACTTCCATTCCTTCCACCCAACATACCCCAACCGGGCCCGCACTCCAAGCAGTAGCTTTAGGTGATACTCGAGTACACCGGAACCAAGGGTCTCATTACCACAAGATTCCCATTTCAGTCCCCGTGGCTAGTCAATTTTCACGACCAAGCCCTCGCTGGCTCGATTCAAGTGACTACCAACGGGGTCGAGCTCAGTAATGCAGTAGGGCCGTTGGATACTCGTCCAACCGACACCCAAACAGTTTCCCATGAATGGAATTCAATATCTCATATAGCAAGTGCAGTATTACAGTGAAACGGTAAACAGTCATTAACAAGATAAAAAGGATGAGGGCGGTCAAGTACACCCTCACCTTAACCATGTCCAATAGCCAAACAAGCCTTCAAGGCATCACAATCACATATAGCAAAGCCACATTATAAACATTCAAGTGAGTAGTATACTCACCAATCAAGTAGGTGATGTTTCATGCACCGTCGTTAAAAGGACGTCGTGAACCCCCGTCACGTCCTAAAACACACAAACAAATACAATGAGACTCGATAACGAGTCATAAAGCCATGCCAATCACAACCCCAATAGGGTTTCATATGCATATATAAGCATTATAGCAAACCAGAAAATCAGGAAATGTAACTAACTTGGCCCTAACAACAAAAACAGTTTTGTCCTCATTATGCGGTAATGGCACAAATTGTACTACGATTATCGGATTAGGGTGTAAGACCCCCCGTTTCGAAGCTAAGGAACAGGGCTACAACAATGTAGAAGGTCACTCAGTCCAAATCCTAGCACAACTAGGTCAAATATGCAAAATACCAAACCAGAACCTTAATTGCAGGTTTACAAATTACACTATGCTGTAATTAGTCCAGCTCAGTCTATACAAGTCCAAATTCATTGATTCCAAAGGCATATGGTAGCTAAGACATCAAGCTACATTTCATTAGAAGACCTCAACAACCAAATCCAAAGCAATTCCAGTCAAAACAGCCAATTACAGGCGCAGTTCGGCCATCCTGAAGAACCCAGAACAGCAACAGTAAAATCGACTTTTCTCACTCTACACAACTCCTATGAACCTGAAATTTTACAGGCACCTCAAACACATCAATACCTACAACTTTCATGTTTTAAGCCAAGGCCAATTCGGCTTCTAACCATGAGATACAAAACCGGACAGAATTGGGGATATAAAACCCTAACTTTCTCAAATTCCTTCCAAACCCAAAATTGCTTGCAATTACCAATCATGTACACCTACTATGGTCATTAACCATCATTTCCAACCATCATACATAGCCACAACATCATGATCACATTAAACCAGAAAATTCATCAATAAATGGAAAACTTCACCAATTCATCTCAAACCAAGAAATAAACCACAAAATCATCACTTTAGCTACCATTAAGCACAACTTAAGCTTCATTAAGTGTAGGAGGAAGTTCAAACACCACTTACCTAGAACACAAGAGAGGGAGAGTTGTAGGACACCTTAGCTTCCTTGAACACTTCCACAAAATCACTTACTAGCACCAAATGGAGGGATTTTATGGAGTAGAAACAAATTTAAGCAATTGGTTTGGATGATTTGCACTAGATGGTAGCTAAAATTTTGAAGAGTTCTCTTCCTTCCTTTGCTCAAGAGTGCCGACCAAAATGGAGAAAGAAATGGTGATTTTTGTGGTAATTTTGAGATATTTAATCAATTGGTAAGAAAGGTCAAAAAGTCAAATAAGTCAAATAAGTTACAACCACTCTTAAGGTGACACATGTCACTTCATTAATGCATTCCTATCCTTCTTTTTTCCTCTCACATCAATCACATCACAACCTCTACTTATCTCTTAACACCCGATAAATTTCAACCAGTATCCGAAACTCAACCTAATTGGCCGAAATTTTCCGAACTTCTCGCACTAGCGGGTCCCACGTCCGTTATATATCCTTAATTTTTCAAAAACTATCCAATACTAGAAAAATCATCTAAAAACTATATCTGCTCATTAAAAATATCTAGAAAATTTTCCTACTAAAAAAAAATGCAGAAAACAAACCATTAAATAAATAAAACCCTAGAAAATGGGAAAAGTACGGGTTCTCACACTCTCTCCCCCTTAAAAGAATTTCGTCCTCAAAATTCCTTATCATTGGCTACTCCGGGATACAAAAATTTTAATACTTCCTTCTCCTGATTAAATTGAGCATCATACTTAGCTAACAGATCTGTACCCCTTCACTGGCCAGGTTCATTAAATTCTTACCTTCCACGTCCTCTAATGGGTCAAAGACTTGATGTTGTTCTAAGGAGTACACCCGAGAGGACACTTTCGATCCATCCTTGTCCCCCTTCGACTGGTCAGGGTGGGTCGTGGTTGGTGGCAGAGTCCCTCTCCGCTCAAGCAGGCGAGCTGGACAGTTAGCAATCTGATGTTCGGCACTTCCACAGCGCAAGCATTTTCCTCCTTTCTTCCAGCAATTGTCCTCCGAGTGGTTTAATTTTCCGCAATACCCGCAGGGTCCGCGTGCTGCAGAAGCCGAGCCTCCACTTGACGGGCTCTCTTGTGACACTCCCGGCATCCTTACTCCTCCCGTTCCCCGCCCAAACTTGGGAGGGGTACTTTCATCCCCCTGCCCCGAACTACTTCCAGGAAATCCTCTCTTTTTCGCCTGGAAGTTTTTCACCTGGAGCCTAGCATTCTCTACTCGATGTGCCTTCTCCACCGCTTCGCTGAAGGCGTTAATTTGCGCTGCCGCGAGGTCCTTCTGGATTTCTACGTTCAGGCCCTGGACAAATCGCCGTATTCTTCGTTGCTCGGTCATGATGAGTTCGGGCGCAAATTTGGATAGGCGGGTGAATTGGCTCTCATATTCCGCCACAGTTTGAGCTCCTTGGCGGAGTCGAATGAACTCGTCTTCCTTCCTCTCCTGAGCTAGAGGAGGGAAAAACTTCGCATTGAACTCTCTGATGAAGTTCACCCAAGTCCAAGGTGTCTGTTCTCGTTCCCACTTCTGCCGAATTACGTTCCACCAGGAACGGGCTGCCCCCTTAAGCTGGAACACGGCAAAAGTCACCTGCCGTTCGTCAGGGTAGTGTAGGGCTGCAAATATATCCACCATCTTTTCAAGCCATCTTTCGGCAACGTCTGGGTCGGGTCCCCCAACAAACTTTGGCGGAGCGAACTTTTGGAATCGTTCGAGAGCTCTGTCTTCGCTCTCGATATGGTTACCAGGGTTTCCAGGGTTAGGGTTTGGGTTTTGGCCCTGTTGCTGCACTACTTGTGCTAGCAAGTCTGTCATTTGCTGCATAGCAGCAGCTATTTGCACATTAGGGTTCACTTGCGGTTCCAGATTGGGTCCAGTAGAGGTTTCCCCCGTACCCCTAACCGGTGTGGGTTGTCTAGTTCCGCGCCCACGTCCCCGACCACTCCGTGTACCTTCCATGAGTTTTACTTGGTCTAGGCAAGAATACTAAACCAAAGTAGTAACAGGGCATGTAAGGAACACGCAAAACTTTCACAATAACACATATTTATACATTCCAAACATGATCACAAACATATATATACAAGCCAAGCAAGATCAAGCCACACACATATATACAATCAGTCGAGTCAAGTACAGGCAAGTCAGAAACAAACATAGACGATTCCCCGAGGAATGGCCTTTCTAGTTCACCAAATCCTTTCTAACCTAGGCCCTCATATCTTTCGTATCCGGGCGCAAGAATCCCATCTAAGATAATTCACAACTCGAGCCGGCCGGTCCCAAGAGTAAACAATCCTTATTAAAGATTCCTACCCGACATACATACCTAGCTTCCTCGAGTCCCATGATAATGATTCGTACACTTATCACATGCCCGGTTCATAACTTATGCTTAAACGAGCACTTAGACATATTCATGGACCACAACACCACTTGGCCCAGTCTCACTCCGTGCAGAGACCATGCGAAGTGGCTCTGATACCACTTGTAACAGCCCCACCTTCCCCTAAGGCGAACCAAAGGGGTTAGCGGACTGCCTGCCCAGCTCTCGCCAGGACTAACGGATCAATTTACGTCGATCTACTACGTTCCGGAACACACCAACGCGCGCAAACAAATCAAAATCTCAAAATAAAAAAAAATATGAAATTCGAAGCCGATTGTGAACAGTACCGGCCATGTCAGAATCCGGAGTTCAACCAAACATCAATCCAACATATATACATCGAAATTTAACATTTACAAGCCAAAGCGGTATACCAAAATATCCAACAAGTTCATACATGTGCAATTGGCCAATTACAAACCAACCATTGGTTGAAACAAAACACTTAGGGTTTTCACCCTCAAGGAGCTATTCAAAATATACATTTACATGAGCTCAACTTGACAACCAACTAGCACAACCTTTCCCAAAATAGTCATTTTTCCTGTAAGGAAAACAAATGGAACGGAGTGAGCTAAAGCTCAGTGAGCAACTGTCACATAATCAACAAAGATCACTTAACCTTAAACTTTCATCTCAAGTACGCAATTAAGAAATAAAACAAGTCGGTAAAAGGATACGGACGGCTCTCAAGAGCCCATTTCCACGCTTACATTCTTGATCCAACCTCATTGACCCTCCGTCAATGTTTAAGAATACCCGACCGTAGACCTCACTTCACTTCCATTCCTTCCACCCAACATACCCCAACCGGGCCCGCACTCCAAGCAGTAGCTTTAGGTGATACTCGAGTACACCGGAACCAAGGGTCTCATTACCACAAGATTCCCATTTCAGTCCCCGTGGCTAGTCAATTTTCACGACCAAGCCCTCGCTGGCTCGATTCAAGTGACTACCAACGGGGTCGAGCTCAGTAATGCAGTAGGGCCGTTGGATACTCGTCCAACCGACACCCAAACAGTTTCCCATGAATGGAATTCAATATCTCATATAGCAAGTGCAGTATTACAGTGAAACGGTAAACAGTCATTAACAAGATAAAAAGGATGAGGGCGGTCAAGTACACCCTCACCTTAACCATGTCCAATAGCCAAACAAGCCTTCAAGGCATCACAATCACATATAGCAAAGCCACATTATAAACATTCAAGTGAGTAGTATACTCACCAATCAAGTAGGTGATGTTTCATGCACCGTCGTTAAAAGGACGTCGTGAACCCCCGTCACGTCCTAAAACACACAAACAAATACAATGAGACTCGATAACGAGTCATAAAGCCATGCCAATCACAACCCCAATAGGGTTTCATATGCATATATAAGCATTATAGCAAACCAGAAAATCAGGAAATGTAACTAACTTGGCCCTAACAACAAAAACAGTTTTGTCCTCATTATGCGGTAATGGCACAAATTGTACTACGATTATCGGATTAGGGTGTAAGACCCCCCGTTTCGAAGCTAAGGAACAGGGCTACAACAATGTAGAAGGTCACTCAGTACAAATCCTAGCACAACTAGGTCAAATATGCAAAATACCAAACCAGAACCTTAATTGCAGGTTTACAAATTACACTATGCTGTAATTAGTCCAGCTCAGTCTATACAAGTCCAAATTCATTGATTCCAAAGGCATATGGTAGCTAAGACATCAAGCTACATTTCATTAGAAGACCTCAACAACCAAATCCAAAGCAATTCCAGTCAAAACAGCCAATTACAGGCGCAGTTCGGCCATCCTGAAGAACCCAGAACAGCAACAGTAAAATCGACTTTTCTCACTCTACACAACTCCTATGAACCTGAAATTTTACAGGAACCTCAAACACATCAATACCTACAACTTTCATGTTTTAAGCCAAGGCCAATTCGGCTTCTAACCATGAGATACAAAACCGGACAGAATTGGGGATATAAAACCCTAACTTTCTCAAATTCCTTCCAAACCCAAAATTGCTTGCAATTACCAATCATGTACATCTACTATGGTCATTAACCATCATTTCCAACCATCATACATAGCCACAACATCATGATCACATTAAACCAGAAAATTCATCAATAAATGGAAAACTTCACCAATTCATCTCAAACCAAGAAATAAACCACAAAATCATCACTTTAGCTACCATTAAGCACAACTTAAGCTTCATTAAGTGTAGGAGGAAGTTCAAACACCACTTACCTAGAACACAAGAGAGGGAGAGTTGTAGGACACCTTAGCTTCCTTGAACACTTCCACAAAATCACTTACTAGCACCAAATGGAGGGATTTTATGGAGTAGAAACAAATTTAAGCAATTGGTTTGGATGATTTGCACTAGATGGTAGCTAAAATTTTGAAGAGTTCTCTTCCTTCCTTTGCTCAAGAGTGCCGACCAAAATGGAGAAAGAAATGGTGATTTTTGTGGTAATTTTGAGATATTTAATCAATTGGTAAGAAAGGTCAAAAAGTCAAATAAGTCAAATAAGTTACAACCACTCTTAAGGTGACACATGTCACTTCATTAATGCATTCCTATCCTTCTTTTTTCCTCTCACATCAATCACATCACAACCTCTACTTATCTCTTAACACCCGATCAATTTCAACCAGTATCCGAAACTCAACCTAATTGGCCGAAATTTTCCGAACTTCTCGCACTAGCGGGTCCCACGTCCGTTATATATCCTTAATTTTTCAAAAACTATCCAATACTAGAAAAATCATCTAAAAACTATATCTGCTCATTAAAAATATCTAGAAAATTTTCCTACTAAAAAAAAATGCAGAAAACAAACCATTAAATAAATAAAACCCTAGAAAATGGGAAAAGTACGGGTTCTCACACAAAGGCTGCTGAAATCTGTCGGACGCTTAGTTCGGACGTCCAATAATCATTGCGCAACTTCGGTCACATGAGAACTCCACAACCGGACGTCCGAAGGAAATAAGACATTTCCCCCGACTCACTGATCTCGATCGGACGCAAGTATCAGACGTCCGACA
This sequence comes from Coffea eugenioides, assembly GCF_003713205.1. Taxonomy (NCBI): domain Eukaryota; kingdom Viridiplantae; phylum Streptophyta; class Magnoliopsida; order Gentianales; family Rubiaceae; genus Coffea; species Coffea eugenioides. Next base: position 25,907,290 of record NC_040043.1, read on the forward strand.
AAATCGTTCAAATTCGACGAAAGCTGTCGGACGCTGACAAAGACAACACCGGATGTCCGATAGAATTGACATATTCCTTCTAACTCATTGTCTGCTTTCAGACGCAAGCACCGGACGTCCGATAGAATTGAAGAAGATTTTTCAAACTCACTGCCTGCTGTCGGACGCAAGAAACCAGACTACCGGACGTCCGATACTCCAACGGCTAGTTGACTCTTCAACTATTTTCTATCCATTGGAAGCATTAATGAAGCACTTTCTTGGTCTCCTATAAATAGAGCATGGTCAGAAACTTCAAATAACTTTTGTACACTGAAGATACAAAAGATCTAGAGTAGTTTTAGTGAGAAAACACTCTCCAAGGAAGATTTGTAGTCTTAGTGGTGTGAGGTTCATTGTAAGCTTTTCATTTGTGAGTGAATACTTCATGAGTATAGCTCTGTGAGAATTGTCTTGAGGGATAGTAAAACTTCCTAACTTGACCGAGTGGAGTTCGGGGCAAGGAGGAAGTGAACCTTCCTTTGTACACAAGAGTGATTGTAATTCATCAATTTAAAGAATCTTGTTTGAATTAATCTACAAGCTCAAGAGGAGTTGGGTAGTTAATTGGTTTGCAATTCTTTCCTTTTTATTTACTTATTATTACGTTTGTGATCTTTACATTGCTTATCTCTTCTACTTCTCTCAAGTGATTTTGTTCATTCATTAATTGATTCATTCTTTGATCACTTAGAAAAAGAGGGTAAATTTCATATTGAGCAAAAAGTGCCCATAACTTAATTAGATTTTTAATCAACCTAATTCACCCTCTCTTAGGTTGTCTTCGATCCTAACATAAGTTGGTCCAAATTGAGCCATAAGCTACTACAACATTCCTATGTTTACTTGTGCAGGGCAGAATTTTCAGTCAACTTTGCCAATTTTCTGAAATTTATAGACATTGAATCAAATTCTAAATTTTACACCGTAGGAAGATCTATGAGTCTAGTTTCAAACGCAACAAACGAAACTCAATTCCGATTTTCCTATACGAAGTTATAGACAATTTCCCAAAACTGCGCAGAGCCTCCTGCGAAAATTTCTAGATTTTCTAACAACTTGAGATTATGAAACTTTTCTCAACAAAATTCGCTCCCTTGACTCAAATTCAACCATTAAAGCAACCAAGAATTAAAGGTAAGTGAGTTCACATAAGAATTATAAAGACAAGTAAAATTTCGGGGTCTCACACTCTCTCCCCCTTAAAAGAATTTCGTCCTCGAAATTCTAACCTTTGCTCGCACAAAACTTGATACTACAAGATTTTTCTCCAATTTTCTCCCCCTTAAATGTGTTCTATTGTTTTCACTTTATGATTTAGAAATGCTTTTACCGAACAATATAGCTACTTTATTTTTCTTTTACATCTATAGTCTATTTTTGTTTTTTTATTCAAAAGAGGCATGGAGGGTAGTACTATGAGTAAGAGAAAGCCACTTAGGAATTGGAGGAAAATCCTATAACATCAAATTTTGTGCGAATAAAGGTTCGAATTTCGACGACGAAATTCTTTTAAGGGGGAGAGATTTTGAGATCCCGAAATTTTAATTTTCTTTAAAGCCCTTATGTGAACTCACTTACCTTTGATTCTTGGTTACTTTAATGGTTGAATTTGAGTCAAGGGAGTGAATTTTGTTAAGAAAAGTTTCATAATCTCAAGTTGTTAGAAAATCTAGAAATTTTCGCAGGAGGCTCTGCACAGCTTTGGAAAATTGGGTATAACTTCGTATAGGAAAGTCGGAATTGAGTTCGTTTGTTGCATTTGAAACTAAACTCATAGATCTTCCTACAGTGTAAAATTCAGAGTTTCATTCAATTTCTATAAATTCCTGAAAATTGGCAAAGTTGATTGAAAATTCTGCCCTGCACAAGTAAACATAGGAATGTTGTAATAGATTATGGCTCAATTTGGACCAACTTATGAACTAAATCTCTTTGAAGTGTCTTCTAAAGATTATTAGTATTTCAAGTCTAGTTTTTAACAAGCCAAGTTGTATGAATTTTTGATATTTATAACTCACTCAAATTATGATTTTTCTAAAGGAAGGGCATAAGTTAGGGTTTTTGTGCATACTAGGATTTTTGGCGTGTTTTTTTTAATGCATTTTGGTAGTGTGATTGTGAGGACTTGTAAAATCTCTCATATTTTCTTAAAAATTTCTTTTTATTTGGAATCCATTATTTTACAATAACTTTACCACTCATTCACCCCCTCAATAATTTCAATTAAACATAGAATCACGGGTTTTTCACCCCCTCAATAATTAGGATTTTTGCGTCTTTTGGTAGAGTGAATAATCGGTGAGGAGAGTGTTCTCAATTTGGTGATTAAGAGTGAGTTTTAGATAAGAGAAAGTGTGTGATTAGAAGTAATAATAATAAGTTAGTGAATCATGAGTTAAAACCCAAGTACGTGCGAGTTAAGGAAAAACGGTGTGAACTGACGTGTACCGTTTGTTACCAAGTGAGTACACCACTTGAACACTACATTATTACCTTAATATCCTTTCTTTTATTTCAGCTAAATAACCCTAAAATATCTCTTAAACCAGTCACAATGTTTGACCAAAGAAAAAGAAAAAAAATAGAAAAAATTGAGCTTTGATACTATGGCAACACTTGTCGGAAATCTACCCAACTTTGACCCAAGTTTCTTACCTTTACTAAAACTCAAAATTTGACCAAAATTTCCTTCACTTTATTGTCTTCTTGGCTGAAAATAGGGAGAGGAAAAAGAGAGAAAACTTCATCTTGCATCTTCAATTTCTTCCTCAAATCTTGAGTTCCAACCGTTAAAATTGCAAACTACTCCATAAAAGTTACTCACTAAAAAGGTTTAGAGCTTTTGGTGGAGTGATTCTGGAAGAAGAAACCCTAAGCTACCATATTTCTTAAGGTTCCAAGGTAACTTGTCTAGAAATCCCTCTTTGCTCTTAGTAATTATAAATTGGTGGATTAGATTTGTTAAATATGTAGTTTTGTGAGAAATTTTATTGGTTGAAGTAGTGTTATGATAAATTTCAGTTTTTATGGTGAATTTTCTGCTCTCATGTGATGATTAATGATTGGCCATGGTTTGATAGTTTTGTTATGTGATAAATTAGTGTATTATGTGCTAGATGAACTTGCCTAAAGAAAATTTCCAGCTTTAAGGTTGAAACTGCCCTGTTCAGATCTGTTTAATTCGTCCATGTTAGAGGTCGAATCAGACTTAGGTCAAAACATGAAAGTAGTAGGAAATGGTGTTAACTAGCTTCCTGAAAAATTTCAGCTTAATCGGAGTATGGTAGCATGTGAAATGATAAAAATACCCTTGACTGCCAAATGTAATGTTTTGTGGACAGTGTTCTGTTTTATCTGAGATTACATATTTTGACCTTGAAAATGAATGAATTGGGTGTTGATGTCTTCATAGGAAATGTAGTTCTCTATTTTAGCTTCGAAACGATATAAAGTGTACCCAAATCCGAAAAGCGTAGCTTCGGTTGTGACCGAAACGCCAAGAGATGTCAAACCTGTTATTTTGTTATTTGTCTTGAACATTAGTTCCGGTCGCATTGCTAGCATTATTTTGTAATTAAATGACATTGAGCATAGTGAAAGGCCATTATGGCAAGATTATTTTTGTGTGACTTTGGGGCTGAATTGAGAAAATTAATGAAGCCATAAATGGCTGAAAAATAGGTAAATACAAAGGACGTGCTGCCCAAATTTTCACTCGAGAGCTAGTTGGATGTACTCGCGCCTTGAGCGAAAGGTTTTAACGTTATTCATATTTTTAAGACCAACTGCTACCTTTTTACCCCAACGCGACATTGTTATCTCTTTGCCCTAGTAGTTAACTTGACTAAGCACACGACTTGTAGTCGAGCCTCATTTGTGCATTCCATTTCCTGGGTTTGTGGATGGGGGAAACCGTAATTGTTTTATCTTGGTTGTTGTTAGGACGTGACGGTGATCAAAGCCATCCTTTAGGAGGAAACTTTTGAAGTTATTTTTGCTTGAACTGGTGAGTGTACCACTCCCCTAATTTGTTGCTTAACTGGTTTATTTGTACTTGAAATCTGTGATTTGAATGACGATGAATTCTGTTTATTCTGAATGAGACGAGGGTGTACTTTATCACACTCATTCTCTTACCTGTGTGATCATTTACTGTGTGAATTTGAATCTGTTATCTGTGTCTGTTCTGACGTCGTTTGGAGGCTTTTATCCAACGACCCTTCTGTGACCTCTGAGCTCAAATCCCGTCGCTAGTTACTCGAGTCGAGCCAGCAAGGGCCTGTCGATTAGATAACGAGCCACGGTAGTCGGTTTCTGAGAAATTTTTGGGTATAGAGACTCTGAATTTCTGGTATACTCGAGTATTATCACCTCTGTTCTGTGTGTGGTGTTCGGGCCAGGCAAGGGGTATGTTTGGTGGATAGAATTTGATGTCAAGTGGGCCCTAAGGTCATGTTTGCTTCCTAGAACGTCGACGGAGAGCATCAACGAGTTGGGATCAAGTACTACAACCGGAATTTGGTTCTTGAGAGCCACCTGTATCCTTTCTATCTGAGGTGTTTGTTCATTTCCTTATATGATGTGTATATGTGCCTTAAAAGTGAAATGTCATGATTCTTGACTATTTGTATTTGTGGTACCTCATTGAGCGTAAGCTCACCCCGTTCCCGTTGTCTTTGTTTTCCTTACAAGGTTCAATATTTTGAGAGCTATGATTTTTTATGAAAGAGTCAAGCTAGTGTAGACATTCTTTTGATCATGCTCCTCTGTAATCGAAACCCTAATTGTATTTTGTATACGTATGGTTACTATGGCTTGTATTTCAAGTGAACTTGTTGGAGACTCTGATGTATATATGTATATAAGTGTGTAACCAAGTGTTTCAAACGTATTCATTTGAGATTGTACGTTTCTATGTGTTGACCTTGGTTCCTAGCTTTTGATGATTACAAAACAAATGGATGCTGCTAACATCTCCTCAAAGGCTTTTTCAGAAATGAAACAAATCAGGTTCAAAGATTAAGCACATTTGAAAAAGATAGAGTATGCTGAACCTGTCGGACGCTCAAGAAGACAGTACCGGACGTCCGATAATCATTGCACAACTTCGGACGCATGGTTCGGACGTCCAATAGGATCCTTCGAAGTCGACGAATCTATCGGACGCTGAATATGTCTCTACCGGACGTCCAATAGAAACAAGATAATTTCTCAAATCTCTTTGTTTGCTGTCAGATGCACAAAAAGCTTGCATCGGACGTCCGAAAGAATTGAAGAAAATCTCTTAAACTCACTGCCTGCTGTCGGACGCATAAAACAGGGCTATCGGACGTCCGACACTCCAACGGCTAGTTGACTCTTCAGCTACTTTCTATCCGTTGAAAACATTAATGAGGCACTTTCTTGATCCTATATAAATAGTGGTTGGTCAGAGACTTCAAACAATTTTTGCACACTGAAGATACAAAAGATCTAGAGTGATTTTAGTGAGAAAATACTCTTCAAAGAAGATTTGTAGTCTTAGTGGTGTGAGGTTCATTGTAAGCTTTTCATTTGTGAGTGAATACTTCATGAGTGTAACTCTGTGAGGGTTGTCCTGAGGGATAGTAAAACGTCCTGGCTTGACCGAGTGGAGTTCGGGGCAAGGAGGAGGTGAACCTTCCTTTGTACACAAGAGTGGTTGTAATTCATCAATTTGAAATAGCTTGTTTCAATTAATCTACAAGCTCAAGAGGAGTTGGGTAGTTAATTGGTTTGCAATCCTTTCCTTTTTATTTACCTACTGTTACATTTGTGATCTTTGCATGGTTTATGTCTTTCATTTGGTTGTTTTCGATCCTTACAATTGGTATCAGAGCTTGGTCTCCGAGAGATTAAGCTCAAGCGGCTTAGGAGTAAAGATGACAACCAACAATGCTATGTTTTTTGAAGGACATTCTGTCATTAGACCACCTATGTTTAATGGGTCAAATTATGTGAGTTGGAAAGAAAGAATGATTATTTTTTTGCAATCTATTGATATTGAATTGTGGTTTATTATTAGTGAAGGTCCATAAGATGTCTCTCTTATAGATGAAAATACTCATAGATCTAGACCAAAAACAAGAAGTGAACTGACTGCTATGGATAGAACTCATCTCACCTTAAATGCAAAAGTCATGAATGTGTTACATTGTGCTTTAGACTCAAATGAATCTATTAGAGTCAAAGGCTGCAAGTCAGCCGAGAAAATTTGGGATAAACTGAGAGAAATTCATAAATGTAGTGAGAATGTTAGAGAACAAAAGAAATCCATTCTAGTTACCAAGTATGAATCGTTCAAGATGGAATCTCATGAAAACATTGATGAGATGTACTGTAGATTCAATGACCTCATTAAGGACTTAGAGGTGCTGGAAAAAGAATATTCTCTAGGTGAGAAAAATAGAAAAATCCTGAATGCCTTGTCCAATGATTGGGAAAATAAAGTGACTGCTATTGAGGAGGCTAAAGATTTGAATACTATGCCTATTGAATCTCTTATTAATTCTCTAACCTCTTATGAGCTGAAACTTAAATCCAAAGTGCAAGAGGAGGAGGATGCGAAAGTAAGAAGGAGCATTGCTCTAAAGGCATCTCAAGATGAAGATGATTCTGCCTCCCTAGATGAAGAAGATGTGGAAGTTGACGACAGTAATCTTGCTCTCATCACAAGAAGTTTCAAGAGGATTCTCAACAAAAAGAGATTTAGAAGAGGAGGACCTAGCAATTCAGATTCTAATCAATTCAACAATGCAAGAAATAAAGGAAGATATGAGGCCAACAAAAAGCAAGGTGACAAGTGCTTTGAATGTGGCCAACCTGGATACTATGCAAGTAAGTGTCCAATGAAAAAGAGAAAAGGTGAAAGAAAACCCAGATTCAATAACTTCCAGTTCACGTGGAATGAATGCAACTCCGATGGTGAAATTGAAGAGGAAGAAGAATCTGCTCAATTGGCTTTCATGGCCATTGGAGATGATGAGGTAACAACTTGTAACTCTCAATTTGAAAGTGATGATGAAACTGATGATGATCTTGAATCTTTTATTATAAAATTGCATGATAGTTTGAAAGAATCTTATGCTAGAAACAAGGAGTTAAAACAGAAAATTAGTTTTTTGTTTCGAGATAATGCAAATCTTTTTCAATAAAATAAAAATTTGAATGCTGAAAATGATTTCTTCAAAAAGAGTGAGACTGCTTTACACTTTGAGCTTGATAGAAAAACAAAGCTTTGTGAATTGTTTAAAAAGGAACAAGGTGATTTGAAAAAAAGAATGGATGGTTTAAATGAGTTGCTCCAATATAAAAAACAAGACTGTTTTCAAAGTAATAAATCAAAACCTCATTTTGGCACTCATCAGATAAGACTGAATCAAAATGCAAATGAGTTTGCTATCCATAGGAAAAGGCAAGTCAGGTTTATTAAACCCATTCATGTGAATAACTCTTTGGTTATGTGTAATTTTTTTTGTAAAAAAGGTCACATGAAAAGTGATTGTTATGTGAGGAAAAATATGAGAAGAGGCATGAAATGCATGTGGATAGTTAAATATGATGCTAACTCTAACAAGTAGGAGATATGGGTAAGACTGATGAGATTCTTGTTCATAATGCTTTTCTGTAATTATTTTTTGAAGTTTCTGATGCTTAGAACTGTTTTTTTTCTTGATGTTTTTGAATATTACTGAATTTATATGATGTCAAAAAGAGAGAAAAAAGAATAATGTTGATCTCATGATGATTTGCTGTGATTGCTGTCATTTCTCTGTTTTTTATTTGGATTATTGGATTCTCTGTTATTGTTACTGGTTTTTACTCTCATCTTAGATGCATTGTGTAAGGGAGAAATGGAGGCTATGTGTAAGGGAGAGTTATTCTGAATTCATAAGTTTAGATGCATTGTGTGAGGGGGAGCTTATGCTTATATGCTCAATTTTTTTCTTTCTTCCATCCATTGTTTTGTCATCATCAAAAGGGAAGAGAATGTTGACCTTGGTTCCTAACTTTTGATGATTACAAAACAAATGGATGTTGCTAACATCTCCTCAAAGGCTTTTTCAGAAATGAAACAAATCAGGTTCAAAGATTAAGCACATTTGAAAAAGATAGAGTATGTTGAACCTGTCGGACGCTCAAGAAGACAGTACCGGACGTCCGATAATCATTGCACAACTTCGGACGCATGGTTCGGACGTCCAATAGGATCCTTCGAAGTCGACGAATCTATCGGACGCTGAATATGTCTCTACCGGACGTCCGATAGAAACAAGATAATTTCTCAAATCTCTTTGTTTGCTGTCCGAAAGAATTGAAGAAAATCTCTTAAACTCACTGCCTGCTGTCGGACGCATAAAACAGGGCTATCGGACGTCCGACACTCCAACGGCTAGTTGACTCTTCAGCTACTTTCTATCCGTTGGAAACATTAATGAGGCACTTTTTTGATCCTATATAAATAGTGGTTGGTCAGATACTTCAAACAATTTTTGCACACTGAAGATACAAAAGATCTAGAGTGATTTTAGTGAGAAAATACTCTTCAAAGAAGATTTGTAGTCTTAGTGGTGTGAGGTTCATTGTAAGCTTTTCATTTGTGAGTGAATACTTCATGAGTGTAGCTCTGTGAGGGTTGTCCTGAGGGATAGTAAAATGTCCTGGCTTGACCGAGTGGAGTTCGGGGCAAGGAGGAGGTGAACCTTCCTTTGTACACAAGAGTGATTGTAATTCATCAACTTGAAGTAGCTTGTTTCAATTAATCTACAAGCTCAAGAGGAGTTGGGTAATTAATTGGTTTGCAATCCTTTCCTTTTTATTTACCTACTGTTACATTTGTGATCTTTGCATTGTTTATGTCTTTCATTTGGTTGTCTTCGATCCTTACACTATGGTTATGTGAACTTTCTTGTATCCATTGGGGAAATCGAGCGAGTGTGAAGCTTGAACGAGGAAGAAAAAAATTTGGTCGGATTTTGACGTGGCTGCGGTCATTCACGCTTTCGGATGATTCATTTTCTCAAAGTTCTTTGGACTGTTTGGTAAGGTTTATGAATGATTTGATCCGTAGTCCTGGCGAGAGTTGGGCAGGCGGTCCGCCGACCCTTTGGTTCGCCTTAGGGGGGCATCTGTGATGCCCCCACCTTCCCCTAAGGCGAACCAAAGGGTTGGTGTACCGCCTGCCGAACTCTCGCCAGGACTACGGATCAAATCATTCATAAACCTTACCAAACAGTCCAAAGAACTTTGGAAAAATGAATCATCGGAAAGCGCAAAGGACCGCGGCAACGTCAAAATCCGACCAAATGTTTTTTCTTCCTCATTCAAGGTTCGCACTCACTCGATTTCCCCAATGGATACAAGAAAGTTCACATAACCATAGAAACGTACAATCTCATACGAATACACTTGAAACCCTTGATTAAACACTTATATACATATATACATCAAAGTCTTCAACAAGTTAACGTGAAATGCAAGCCATAGTAATCATACGTATACATAATACAATTAGGGTTTCGGTTATAGAGAAGCATGATCAAAAGAATGTCTACACTAGCTCGACTATTTCTCAAAAATCATAACTCTCAAAATATGGAACCCTGTAAGAAAAGCAAAGATAACGGGAACGGGGTGACCTTACGCTCAATAAGTTACTACAAGTACAAGTAGTCAAGAATCATGGCATTTCACTCTCAAGGCACATATACACGACATATAAGGAAATGAACAAACACCTCAATAGAAAGGATACAGGTGGCTCTCAGAAGCCAAAATTTCCATTGCAACACTTGATCCCAACTCGTTGACGCTCCGTCAACGTTCGAAGACACAAACATGACCATGGACCCCACTTGACATCAAATTCCGTCCATCGAACATACCCCTTGTCAGGCCCGAACACCACATACAGAACAGAGGTGGTAATACTCGAGTATATCGAAAATTCAGAGTTTCCAATACCCAAAGATTTTTCAGAAACAAACTACCGTGGCTCATTATCTAATCGACCAGGCTCTTGCCGGTTTGACTCGAGTAACTAACCACAGGATTTGAGCTCGAATGTCACAGAAGGGTCATTGGATACAAGCCTCCAAACGACGTCAGAACATGCACAGATAACAGATTCAAATTCACACAGTAAACGATCACACGGGCAAGAGAACGAGTGCGATAAAGTACACCCTTGTCTCATTCAGAATAAACAGAGTTCATAGTCATTCAAGTCACAGATTTCAAGTACAAATAAACCAGTTAAGCAACAAATCCGGGGAGTGGTACAAAGGGCGTGCTGCCCAAATTTTCGCTCGAGGGCTAAGTTTCTATTTGAATTTGTATATTTTCGTTTGCAAATACTATGACCGTTTTTCTCATCGAATTTAGAGATGATGTTGAACCATATAAACGATCCCGAAAATCGTATTTCTTAGCCTATCTAGTTGGATTCCGACTTGTCTTTGGTTCAAGTGTTTCCATTGGAAATTTTATAACCCTTTTGAGTTGGGTTTTACGTTTCGACTATGAAACCTTAGTTATTTTTGTCCACGGGTCCAAATGTCCTCGTTTCACTTTAAAGTCTTTTATACGTTCTACTCATCAATTGTCGAGTTCTTTGATTTCACCTAATTGTTTGTGTTAGATGAGCTGTAATATTCTTTCTTGTTTAATCTTAGATTTTCTTAGTGACTAAAGATAATATCCGGAAGGATATTTTGCACGTTGTTTTGCGTATATAGGTGAGTGTTCCTTGTTTACTATATTTTTCTTGACTTTATGACTTGTGTTCTTGTTTGATAATGTGTTAAGTGCTTTCAAGGATTTTCAAAACGAGTTTTCTAGGCGAGCGTGTACTTTACCGCGCTCGACCTAAATGAAACTTGAAATTTTCAATGATTTAATGATTGCTACATTAGTTGCGCATGATGTAAGCCTTTTGGCTGAACTGGGCCCTGCCCTTCGTTACCGATCGACTCGAGCCAGAAGCGGACTCGGTCGAGCGATATGGTGACCCTGGGTGTGAACATTGGTATACTCGAGTATTACCTTGTAGGTTGGTGGAGCCTGGCCAATTTCCAGGAGGGGGTGAACGAAACGAAAGAACGAACGAGGGGTTTATTTACCAAAAATGCATTTTATTTAATTGACCAGAGGAATAAGGGGAGTGACAGGAGAACGAACGAACGAATATATGGCTTCCTGTGAGCCCGTATCCTTTTAATGAATGTGTTTATCGCTTTATTTTGTGTTTGTATCTTGAATTATTGGTTATATGTAATGAATACATTGAACTTCTTGTTGCCTATGTGTTCGGAACCTCACTGAGCTTTTAGCTCATTCCTTTAGTTTTGTTTTCCTTAACAGCGGACTGCGAGCAAGGACGAGAGCTCGGTAGAGTCTAGCCTAGACTGGTTTCTTTGGTTTTGTAATGGTTCTCGCCCTAATGCTCGGCGAGCGGGATGTATGGTGAATTGAGAACCTTTGTATATTCGATGTTTGTACTCCCTTTTGAGATAGCAATGTATATAAGTTTTGCGTTAAGTTTTGGATTGTCGTTATATTTATTCCTGTGTTTTATTTCGATTTTAATTAAGGACTGAAGTGAACGACTGAGTCCCGGCGGGAGTTGGGCAGGCGGTCCGCCGAACCCTCTGGTTCGCCTTAGGAGGAGATGGGGCTGTCACAGCGAGAGTGGTAACCACGTTTCATAGTTACGAATTTTCCTTTTCATCGAGTTCTTAAATTTATATCACTTTGCACAATTTGAAGCCTTCATTGAACTTCCTTAGCATACAACTTAGTCATTATGTGAGGACCCAGACCGTTCATAAGTTGATATTAGGGTTAGGGCTAAGAAGAAAACCCTAATTTATGAGTAAATATAGTTCTTAGATGCTTTTTCTAGTATTAGTTAGTTTTTGAGAAATTAAGAACGTATATCGGATGTGGGACCCACTAGTGTGGGAAGGTATAGGATTTAATCCATTTGGTATAGGTTAATTAATTTTAAGAAGGTTAGAAACCCTAAGTGAGAAAAATCCCTAATGTTATGATTTATTAGAAGTTTTAAGTGGGTTTAACCCTAATTTTGCCCTTGACAAAAAGGTTATTGTTTAACTACTTTTATGTGGGATAAAGTATGCTTAAGTGTAAGTGACTAAGATGAGAAAGTGATTAGTGAAATAATTAAGCGTGATTATATGTTTTAGATTAGAATAAGTTATGACTTATGGAGTAAATTGAAAGGTTATCAAATGTTTGAGGGAAAATGTATATGAAAGAGAAAGTTGAAGTGCAAGGGTGAAAACAACAAATAAAGCATTTTTGTGATTGGTTAGCTATAAGAAATATCTCCCAAAGCTTTGACTATATGTTGTCTTACAACTTATAAGAAACAAGAGAAAACAAAACTAAGAAAAAAAGAAAGGAAGAGCCGAGAGAGAGAGTGAGAGCCGTGAGAAGAGAAGAAAAAAGAAAGCTTGCTTTGGTGCATCATTTTTGTTCTTCAATCTTGAGTTTGGACCTTGGAGAAACAACTTGAGCACTTGATTGTTGTGGGTGATCATCTACAAAGCTTGAATCAAAGGTAAGAAAGTCTATTTGAAGACTTAAGTTGATATTGTTTGATGAACTAGTGGTTATTTTGGCATAGGACCCTAGTTGTGCTTGATTGTGGTACCTCTTATGCCTATCACATGTTTTTATGGAGTACTTTGGTTAATTTTAGTGTTATTTGGTTGCTGAAAATTCGGCCAAGAAGAGGAAAGAATTTGGGTTTCTTGCTAATGCTTTCCTTACTTGTTTTAGTTGAGAAATGGACTTGTAGTGGTTATGTTTGATGAATTGCCTCACTTGATTTGGTTGGTTACTTGCAAAAAGCTGATTTGGGTTAAGAAACCCTAAACTCCATTAGGCTAATTTAGCTTAGCTTATGGTTAGTGAGATAGAGTTTGGTTAGTGAGAGGTTGGATTAAGTTCATTGGTGCAAATGAATTTGGTTAGGGATTGTGGTTGATGATTGTTAAATTTGGTATTGACTTGGGAGGGGAATTTCGGACCATTTGTAGGCCAGTTAGATGTTAGTATATGTGTGTTTATTTGGTACAAAAGTGGTTGAAAAACCTGCATAAGAACCATGAAAACGAACCATATGTTTGCGACATTTGAAACCGGCAAAATGGGTAAACAGGGCAACCCAGAACCTGAACTTGAGCTCCATTTGTCTTAATGTTCCGTGCTGATTCAGAAGTTTCGTAAAACATGAAAGTCGTAGCCCCTTGAGTCCTGAGTATGTCTGCAAAATTTCAGGTCAATTGGATTAGCGTAGCCTGAGTTATCGACGAAATGCTCAAGCCTGTTTTGACCCTCTGGTTCTACGCGTTTTCTGATTTTGTTTCTGCCCATGACTTTTCGATTTTTATAGAGTTCGATCTGGGTGCCGAATCCTTCATAAGAAGTTTAGATCTTGATCTCAGCTTCAAAACGGTATAAAGTACGTCGAAAACCGAGTTCCGTAGCTCCGGTTATGATCAAAACAATATCGCTCGTCAGAACTGCCTTGTATTTGGACAGTTCTGACTGGTACTTTGGCACTCGAATTTTGTTTTGTTCTGAATAGATTCAGGTCTTGGCCAAAACATGAAAGTTTTAGCCTTATGTCTCAGCTTTCTAATGCCTTTGGAATTTCTTAATTTCGATTTCTGAGCCGTGAGTTACGGCCTTGCAAACAGGGCCTGTTTGGTAACTCGCAATGAAACAGCTGGAACTGTTTCACGCAATTTTCACCTATACCCATTGAGATCTGGGTTGCGATGTCTTCATGAACATTGTAGCCCTTCCTCTTAGCTTCGTAACGGTACCTCATGTACCTTGATCTGATATTCCTAGCCTAAATTTTGACCAAAACGGTTTGAGATGGCCGACTTGGCCATTTCCGTTTGCCGTTCTGCGCGGACGTGTGCGGCCGTTTTGCCGTTTCCGCACTTGCGCGTGCCAATTTTACCGTTTGGCTTATTTCAAGTACGTTAGTTGCCGTTTGTGATATATTGTGACATAATCTTTCGATTTCAGACAGTGGTGAGCTAGGCGGTGCCGGTGGGGCCCACTACTAGCCAACACACAAAGTGAATTCCGCATTTATACTACTTTTGGTATTTTGAGTAAGTATTCAGGCCGCTCTTATGTGTTAGTTGTTTATTGTGTTTCGTTATGTGTAAAAAGGGTACCTAGGGGAGGGTGTACTTTATCGCACTCGATCTAGACCCTAATTTACGCACCAATTTGTACATGACATATGTATGTGAGAAATTTTGGAACAAAAACCCTTGAGCTTGTGGCTCGGGGTGACTTTTGAATACTTTTGTGAATTTTGTGAGTTTGCGGTTGAACTCAATACCTAGATGGACTATTCGAGCCGGTTAGGGCTTGGTCGAAGTCAGTCCAACTTGAGTTTGAGGTCACCAAGTTTGTGACCCGAGCTTATGATTAAAGCTCAAGTTTGTGATTTCGTTCGCTGGGCAAGTTTGTGAGTGACTGGCCAGTGAGGGTGATAAGGGTGTCGGTGGGTGTACAAGTGAAAGTTCTACGGACCTTATTTATGGTCGACGGAGTTGTCGATAGGAGATCAAGCATGGCAAAAATGATGGCTTTGAGCCACCCGTATCCTTATTATGTGATGTTACTTTTCTGCTTTTGCTTTACTCTTACTGGTGTAAAGGTTGCTACGTGAAATTTACGCTTTTGCCCCTGTTTACTTACTAAGCTTTTAGCTTACCCCATTCCGTTTGTTTTCCTTAGCAGGGGCCGACGCGGGTACGTTTGGGGCTCATACACTAGTTTAGTAGATTGGCTTGTAATAGTTTGAACTTTTAGGATGTTTTTTTATTCTGGTGGTTTGTATTAGGACCCTTTCTTAGGGTCTCCCTTTTTGGTTTTGGTTGTAAGTATACGGATGTAATAGTAAGAGCAGGTACTTTTGGAGAATGTAATTATAACTCTTTTGGGATTGTATATAGTATGTATAGTACTCTTTTGGATTTTCTGGCTTTTATTGCTTTAAGTTTTGAGTCCTGGCGCGAGCTAGGCAGGCGGCCCGCCGATACCCTTGGGTTCGCCCTTGGGAGAAGTGGGGTCGTCACACAAATCCTAGTACAACTAGGTCAAATATGCAAAATACCAAACCAGAACCTTAATTGCAGGTTTACAAATTACACTATGCTGTAATCAGTACAACTCAGTCTATACAGGTCCGAATGCAGAAATTCCAAAGGCATATGGTAGCTAGGACATCAAGATACATTTCATCAGAAGACCTCAACCACCAAATCCAAAGCAATTCCAGTCAAAACAGCCAATTACAAACGCAGTTCGGCCATCCTGAAGAACCCAGAACAGCAACAGTAAAATCGACATTTCTCACTCTACACTACTCCAAATGACCTGAAATTTTACAGACACTTCAAACACATCAATACCTACAACTTTCATGTTTTAAGACATGGCCAATTCGGCCTCTAACCATATGATACAAAACCGGACAGAAAAGGGGTTATGAAACCCTAACTTTCTCAAATTCCTTCCAAACCCAAAATTGGTTGCAATTACCAATCATTTACACCTACTAGAGTCATTACCCCTCATTACCAACCATCATAAATAACCACAACATCATGATCACATTAAACCAGAAAATTCATCAATAAAATAAAACTTCACCAATTCATCTCAAACCAAGAAATAAACCACAAATTTCAGCACTTTAGCCACCACTAGGCACAAATTAAGCATCATTAGGTGTAGGAGGAAGTTCAAACACCACATACCTAGTAAACAAAAGAAAAGGAGTTGTAGAACACCTTAGCTTCCTTGAACACTTCCACAAAATCACTTACTAGCACCAAATGGAGGGATTTTATGGAGTAGAAACAATTGTAAGCAATTGGTTTGGATGATTTGCGCTAGTTGGAAGCTTAAAATTCGAGAGGTTTTCTTTCTTCTTGAGCTTAAGGTAGCCGGCCAACATAGAGAAAGAAATGGTGAATTTTGAGTCAATTTTTGAGATATTTAATCCAAGGGTAAGAAAGGTCAAAAAGGTGAATAGTTATCTTAGGCTTCAACCACTCACAAGGTGACACTTGTCACTCATTCAATGCATTCCTATCCCTTTCTTTTCCTCTCACATCAATCACTTCACCTCCTCTACTTATCTCTTAACATCCGATAAATTTCAACCCGTAACCGAAACTTAACCTTATTGGCCAAATTTTTCCGAACTTTCGCACTCGTGGGTCCCACGTCCGATATATATATCCTTAATTTCTCAAAAACTAACCGATACTAGAAAATCATTTTAAAACTATTTTTGCTCATAAACTTTATCTGGGGAATTTTTCTAATCAAGAAAATGTAGAAAACGGCGGGCGTTTAAAAAAAAATAAACCCTAGAAAATTAGAAAATTTCCGGGTTCTCAAACTCATTTTTTTTCGGGGCGTCACATATTATGAGTGGTCCTATGGCCATGTTTCAACTTTTATGAAGTTTGAACTCCGAAAGTATTTCGTTGGTTTGGTGAGATGACTTGAACTCATTACCTATTTGTTCTACTTGAACAAAAGCGTTTTCAATTTTACTTGACTATTACTATACCCAAATTCACTTGTTTTACTTTTTCACAAAATTTATGTATATATATATATGTATACACATTTTGAACTCGTTTGAGAATCGAAATCAGATAGAGTTCAAGTTCGAATCTTTTCTTAGGAACATGAATGCCTATTTGTTATGAATCAGAGATTAGAAATGATCGGGCTTTATGTACTAGTAGAGTTAGCTCTTGGTTTGGATATAAAAGGGTGGTAAAGGTGTTGGATCACAGGTTATGCGAATACGAACCTACATGTCTATTTATCTTTCTTAAAGGTATGTTCTAAAATATACACTTTACCCGAACATAGATTTAACTTGAAACTTTGAGGAAAAGTGTTGGAACACCCTCCATGTATATGTTATGATTATTATGTATATGTTTTAAAATTCATGCATTAAGTTGCATGATTAATCTTCTTAAACCTATTTGAGAGATTTGAAATATGTATTGATGATTGTGGTTAAACATTATTTGAAATCTCTTACTAAGAAAATTTAGTTTTGGATCATGAAGAAAATTTGTATCTTTAACTCTAATTTTGAAAATTTTGAATCGCATTTTGCCACAGATACATTCAAAATACATCAAAAGTCTCGACTTTATCTTGTAGGTCATGATTGGTTTGATTTAGACAAACTTTTGAGGAAAAGGATTCTGGTCCTACTAGTGCGTAATAGTTTTTAGTCAGGGTTTGGAACTTGTTTCTTATGGCGTGTAATTTATGGTTTCACTACATACGTGAGTAAGACCTTAGAACGGAAGTACATATCATTATATCAAGGGGTATTACTTTATTTGTGTGTGTGGATTTTCTTACGTATCAAATTCGTGGAGAGGTAAGAGTAAATATACCTGGATGACTTAGATGCGTGAGAATTTATAGGTTGTGGATAGTTAAGTTTTAAATTTTGATTTGCTACTCATTTAGATGCTTTGAGTTGTTGATAGGCTGACAGTCAGGATTAAGCAAATGGATGAATGAAAAGTTTGGAAGAGATGTATATAGAAATAGAAGTTCTTCGCAAGGAGTTGGAATTCCAGACTAAATTGGTTGAATTCTGGGAAGAACGATGCAAACAAGAGTTTGTAGAGAAGATGGAATTATGGAACAAGAACTTGGAAATGAAAAAGAAATACGAAGGAGTCTTGGAGGAACTTCGGGAAAAAAAAAAACTAGAGGGGATGCGACCCACTATTCAAGTTTCACCTCAATATATTTCTAGCAACCAAGTTAAGGGTAGTGAAGGAAACTCCCATAATGAAAAAAGGGAAACGTAAAGAGAGATGTGAACATGAATTTGTTGTGGAGCAGAGAGAAAAGAAGAAAAAGAAAAAGGAGAATTCTCAAGCTAATCAGGCCGTAACTTGTAGAGTAACTTGTGGATACTGTGGCAAGTTTAATCACACTGAGATTATGGGCTGAAGGAAACAAGGAAATGCTTGCTATGCGGGAGTCCTGAGTATTAAGTTTTAAGTTGGCCGAGGAACTCCTCAGCAGCTCGTTAAGTCTACTGCAAAACAGTCGAGTGTTAGAGGGAGTGGTTAATACTAATGGCTATGAGAAGAACCAAAGTATTAGAAGCTCTACGAGTGAAGATGGATTTGACTTTGCTTAAAGACAGGGATTATGATTATAACCTAGTGATATAGGCAACCCTAGGGGAAGACCCTCCTAGAACCTCCCAACCTTGTAATTATCAGAGTTGGATCTTTTCTCCCAACAGAAATTGAACTCGATTGTTCTCATGAACTCAAGACCTCTGACACACAAAGGTAATCAGCAACCTTAAGCAAATAAGGATGGATGAAGCGACACCACGATTAGGGAACAAGCTAATCGATAAAGTCAGATTTGAATCCTAAGCCATGAACTCAAGAATTCAGGAGTAAGTTCGATTAAGAACTTGAAGGAAAATTCCTCACGATTTCTGGTTGTAATAATCTCCCCTTTACTCTTACAAGAGGTGCCTTTTTATAGGCTAAAATTAGGGCAAAATCCGGCCCACATAAACCTGGAAGAGATTCGGTCCGCATAAAAGAGCTTAAAGAGCTAGCTCTTTAAGGCTTTCCGATAAGGCCCGATAAGTAATAAAATACTCAACGCCTAACAACTACTAAACTAGACAGTCTTAAAACAACTACCAACTAAGCTAACAAGTATGAGATCATTCCTTCACTTCAAACGTACAAGTGAACAAAGTAACTTCATGGTCCATCAAATCTTCAAACCTAGCTTGCTCCTTGCTTGTATGGTGAATGATCAAGGCTCGTAAAGCTTCCTTCACCTTCTTGGATCTTGATCTTGTCATCGGACCGCCAATGTGGACCAAAGGATCCTTGACCCAAGGTTGAAGTTAATTATTGCACATCCGTATCCGCATCATTCCCTCTTTCCTCGAAAAGATTCGTCCTCGAATCTTCAAAATCTCCTCTTGAAAGTGAGTTGTCCACAAATCGATGGTGCGCTTAAAGGACAGCAGTGTTGGAAGTAGACGAATGACTACGAGCCATGTTGCATGTCGTTTGGTCAGCTTCGGGAAGCGCTCAAACAAGGACATGCGCCAAGGTAGGAAAGAGCTTGTGTAAGGCGTGTGAAAATCCCAAGTGGCAATCCAAAACTCTCTAATTAGTCTTTGGTCATGGATCTTCACATTGACAGCTTGATTGTGCAAAGGTGTAAAATCCAGCACTAGTTGACATTGATTTGAATCATCTTGCTTGGATAAAATGGGAGTAACTTGTTGCATGGATGAGGCACTAAACAACTTGTGAAGGACAGCTTTGGGATCTTGCGTGACACACAATTTCTCATCTTCCAACATATAAGGTAGCAAACAATTGAATTTCACTTCATGAGGGTTACTCGAACTAGCACAAGTTGAAGTTGACAAATTGAGCACTTGGCCACCAGCTTTTAGTTGTGTGACTAAGCATGAAAGATCACCACCTTTAGTTGGAATAAGCACGAAATCAGGTTGTAAGTCTTTAATCAAAACTGAAAAATTTTGGACAGCTTTACAACCTACAAAAACAAAATAACCTTCAACTTGAAACAAATTAGAAATCGGGTAAAGAAGTAATGGTACATTATCAACTAAATGGTAAGAAGGTATAGAAAAAGTTTTAAATGTGAATACTCCCTTTGCCACTTCATTATTCCTTCCACCAATTGATTCAACTTGAGGAGGCATTGCTAGCCTTTTACACTTTCCTTCAAAATCTGCATCAGAAATACAAGTGTTAGGATGGAAATTATACTCAAAAGAAGGTAAAGATGAAGAATGAACCATAGGTAGTAAATGAGAGTCAAAGTTTGGAATTCTCCCTTCATGGTTGGTTTGAATTGATTCCCCTTTGGTATGGACAGATTTGAATTGAAATTGTTCCATGAGGTGATCCCAAATAGATTTAATTCCTAAAAGACAAACTCCATGGAAACTAGTGAATTGTACAAGTGACTTTGGAATGGAGCATGGCATGACTAACTTCACTTGACTTTGCTTAATCTGCACAATTGAAGAAACACTAAATAAAGCAAAGGTAAGTTCGTTAGAAAAACAATAAGCCCTCACATTTTTGCTCAAAATCGTCTCACTTTCTCTCTTTTCTTCCTTTTTACCACTCATCTCATCAGATTTTTCCATCTCTTTATCTAGTTTAACGCCCTCGATTGTTTTCTCATCATCAACCTCCTCAACAAATGGTTCAATAGGATGAGATACTCCTTTGTTGGGAATAGGGTCAGCTATCTCCTTCTTAGAAAACTCACTTTGATAGCATCCTATTTGACTCCATTTGTTTTTGGTGTAGAAGACGTTGATATGTCTCCCAAAATGACTCCGCATGAGGTGGTTCAACTCTAGGTTTAGTCCTAGAAAATGTTGAATGAACCTTCTTGTCATCTCTTGTATAAACTGGCTTTAAAGAGGTAGATTGCATGGAACCCCTTCTCTTGAGAGATTCGTTCTCTCGTTGGAGCCGATTGTACAAGTCCGCAGTATAATTGGAGGGTACAAATCGTTTCCTCATCACTTGCTTCATTTCAGTCCAAGTGTCAATTGGTTGTTCCCTATTTCTCCTCCTTGTGGCACATACTTGCCCCCACCAAATAGATGCATAATCTTGAAATTCAATAGCTGCAAGTTTCACCTTTTTCTCTTCAGAGTAGTTGTGGACTTCAAACACTTGCTCAACTCGTCTAACCCAATCCAAGTAAGCTTCAGGATCATTTTTCCCATGAAAGGTAGGCATCTTGGTCTTGATCGAACCAAGATTGTCATCGGTTCTCCTGGGTCGGCCTCGACCTTCCCTCGCTCCCTCTTGGCTTCTCCTTGATCGAAATGAGGTGTGAGAATGATACCCCTCATCATCCGCATCATGATCAGCACTCTGAACACTCGAAACCCTATGGTGGGTATCTCCGGCACCTCGCATCTCAATGGCAGCCAACCTGTCGGATATTTGTGCCATCGCAAATTCATGTTTCTCCATCGCAAATTCATGTCTCTCCGCTTGTTTTTGAAGAGTTTGGAGCACCAGTTTGAGTGACACGTCGGTCTCAGACGGCCCAGGCATGTTCCCCTCTTGAGACATATTGTCTAACCTGCAAAACAAGTGTATCCTAGTCTACCTTGCAAGCACTCGTGTATCACTCAAGGAAACACACTCACTCTCAATTTTCCTTCTCGAAGTTCTTAAAACAACTCAAACTCTCAAAAATTCCAGAATTAATGACTCTATAAGCAAGTAACAAGACACCAAGCAGAATTTTGCAAATCTTAGAAAAAACTCTACCCGAAGCTGAAACTTTTTTTTTCTCTTTGAGCTGTTGCTTTGCTGAATTTCTGGTCAGTATTTTGGAGTATAAATGGTGCTTTTGGGGTGCTCAAATAATGTACGAACCAGTCCTCAAATTTCAGTCAAATCGGATTGCAAAACTAGCTCAACCGATTTTAGAAACTCAAGAACTCCCAAGGCGGTTTGGGCTAAGGTGTTTGGTTTGGTTTTGAAAACGGAATTGGGTGTGTTTGGGGCTGGTGAGGTCGTTTGGGGTCTTTGGAATTCAATCAAGATTGGAACTCAAGAGTTGGAAACCAATCAAGATTAGGAAACTCAAGTTTTGGGAAATCAACCAAGATTTGGAGATTAACCAAGATTTGGGAACCCACCAAGAGTTGGAAACTCACGATTTTTTTTGGAAACTTGATTTCCTTTGTATGAGAGCCAATTCCTTCTCTTCTTCCTTTTTTTTTCTCTTCCGTTTTTTTTTTCCTTTTTTTTTTTCTTCGGCTCTTCAAGGAACACAAATTCAGATCACACCAACAAGTTCAAGAAAACGGATGAAAGGTTATGCCAATTCCAAGAAAATTCTAGTTCTTGGTTTATTGTTCAAGAATTTTCAAAATAAGACTTGGTGGTCCAAGAACTTCAAGAATTTTGTTCAAGGAGCTCAAGAACTTCCCCAAATTATGTTATGGTGTCTAGGGTTTGCAAGAACAACAACCAATACTCAAGAAATAGGCAAAAACAGAATTTCAGCAATACTCAAAAGAAAATTCCAGCAATACTCTGAACACTAAACAATATAAGGTACGTGACTCTCTTTTTTTTCTTTTTTTTTTTGTCTTTAAACCCTAACAACCCAAACAAAAGTATAACAGACTCAAGAACAAAAGTTGGACAGAAAAACACAAAAAAAACAACACCAAACAGATATTTTTTTTTTGGATGAACAGTAACGTGAAACAGGACGCTACAGTACGATGAACAGTAATTCGGACAGTAAGATGAACAGTAATCGGCTACAAGTTTTTTTTTTTTTTTTTTTTTTTTTGGAAGAAGACAACTAGCAAGATATGAACAACTTCAATTAATAAGAGAATTAACCTGATGCTCTGATTACCAACTGATATAGGCAAACCCTATGGGAAAGACCTCCTAGAACCTTCCAACCTTGTAATTATCAGAGTTGGAATCTTTTCTCCTAACAGGAAATTGAACTCGATTGTTCTCATGAACTCAAGCCTCTGACAGCACAAAGGTAATCAGCAACCTTAACAAATTAAGGATGGATGAGCGACACCACGATTAGGTGAACAAGCTATCGATAAAGTCAGATTTGAATCCTAAGCCATGAACTCAGAATTCAGGAGTAAGTTCCGATTAAGAACTTGAAGGAAAATTCCTCACGATTTCTGGTTGTAATAATGCTCCGCCTTTACTCTTACAAGAGGTGCCTTTTTTTATTAGGCTAAAATTAGGGCAAAATCCGGCCCACATAAACCTGGAAGAGATTCGGTCCGCATAAAAGAGCTTTAAGAGCTAGCTCTTTAAGGCTTTCCGATAAGGCTCCGATAGAGTTAATAAAATACTCAACGCCTAACAACTACTAAACTAGACAGTCTTAAAATCAACTAGCCAACTAAGCTTACAAGTATGAGATCATTCCTTCACGTTCAACGTACAATGAACAAAGTACTTTCATGGTCCATCAAATCTTCAAACCTAGCTTGCTCCTTGCTTGTATGGTGAATGATCAAGGCTCGTAAAGCTTCCTTCACCTTCTTGGATCTTGATCTTGTCATCGGGACCGCCAATGTTGGACCAAAGGATCCTTGACCCAAGGTTGGAAGTTAATTATTGCACATCCGTATCCGCATCAAACGTAGCTATAACTGAGACTTTTGAAGGTTGTAATCTTTTGTGTAAGGGATGAATCTTTTGTTTGCTTGAACATGGATGAAGCTTAAGCATGTTTTGCTACAATCTTGTTTATTCCCTTTTCTTTTGAAATGATTTGATAAATTTATCCTAACTTGATGAAATTATTATGGTCTTTTATAGCAAATGGAAGTTTACTTTGCATTTAATCAATTTCATGACTTATTCGTATATCTAAATTTTGTTACGCTTATAGCTTTGTGAGAAGGCCATGTCTATAATATTGAGGTTGGAATCAAGTGGGTATTAGGAATAAATATCTTTTACCTTGCATAAATGAATCATTTGAGTATCTACAAGAGACAGTAGTACTTTCCAAGTTAGATTTAATACAGGACTACAACTAATTGAGGATTCTAGAGGAAGATGTGATTAAGGCTAGTTCATCAGAAAAGTAAGCACTTTGAAATTCAATTATGCCATTGGGAGTAATGAATACACCAGTAGCATTAATGGATTTGGGTCTTTAAGTCGTATTCGGATTAAAAATTGGCGGTAATACTCATAAATGACTTGGGGACTACAATAAGATATTATTGAATTTAAGGTTTCATTTAGTACCTCGATATTTGCATACATGTATACGGACCAGATATGATTTTTGAAGTTATTGATTCTTGAGGGCTCTTACTACCTATTTTGAAAGATTATTAGGGTTAAAGTCCAGTAGGACAAAACTTGTGTGCTATTAAGATCTTACCGAATTTGATCTACGAGATATTTAAAGTTCATTGCGTATACCAATTTAAAGGGCTATTACATCATTTGTTCTTGAATTGACAAATTTCTTAAGGCAATTGAATCTGTGAACCGCATGAAGGAATTGTTATCTCGCTCGTCGTGAACAGATTAAGAATACAAAACTTACGTGATATTTAATGCGGAATAAGTTTTACAATTCGTAAGAGTGGGATGCAAAAGTGACATCTGGAGTTTTTGAGTTAAGGTATGAATTTCGAGGACGAAATTCTCTTAAGGGGGAGAGGATGTGAGGACCCATAATTTTATTATTTCAAAATATTGTTAAATTGGTCATTTTAAAAATATTTCGTACTCGAGTTACCCAAAAAAAAAAATAAAAAAAAATATACTAAAGTACATGAATTTCTCGAAAATAAATTTTTCCGATTGGTTCTTTACGCGCATATTATTTTAATGCCCAAATTTATTCAAGATGAATTGCTTATCGTGATTTTTATTGTTATATATATATACTTGGATTATCATATTTTAGAGTTTTAGAATCGAATAAGTTGAATTTCCAAGTTCAAACGAGAAAACCCTTAAGTTTGACCTTTATACGCGCGCGTGCCGAAAAGACCCCGACAGGCACAGTAATTTGATTAATTGGAGATTTTAAGAACATGATATTAGACTACTAGTAATGTACTATTAATGTACTAGGGAAATTACCTCAGAGGTTTAGTGCACAAAAGTTGCAAACGAGCGTGAAAATTGGACTCGCAAAGACCCTAAACGGACCTAGCATGAGTTGACACTTAGACTTAACCATTAAGTCACCAATTCTCTCCACTTTCATTACAATACCTGATTTCACTCTCTCTCCTCTCGTCACTCTCTAGTTGGCTGAAGATGGGAAGAAAAAAAAATCTAGCCAAAATCCTCACAAACTTGCTTCAATCCACTTCCAAATTTCATCATCCATTAGAGGGCTTTGATTCTAGCTTGGAAGAGGGGGCTGTTCATCGGTTTTCTTGGAGGAATTTCGGTCAAAATTTCTGCCCTAAAGCTGTCCAACTAAGTTCTTGAGGTAACTCACTCACCCACACTTCAATCTTGCAAAATTATAGTTCAAATGGAGCAAAGGTAGCATGGGTTTGCAACCTATGGTAGAATTTAGGTTGATTGATTGAGTAATTATGTTCTTGCAATTTCATGGCATGCTCGAGGGTTTGAGGATGCTTATTGGTGGCTGATGTGATGAATTAACATGTTGTGGTTGCTGATATTGTGCTATGATACATGTATATAGAATGATTGATGGAATGAAGTTGGAAGAAAGTTAGAAATTTGGAGAAGATAGTGTCTGAAAATTTTCTGGTGCTAATTGAGCTTCCAAATTGGTGTAGATATGTTGTGCTATGTGTATTGTGGCTGTCTACCAAAAATCAACCCAAATGGTTGGTTAAATTTTGAGTTACAAGTAAAGAAGCAAAACTGGAACAAGCTCCAGAATTTTCTGACCAGCAACATTTGTGTAGCTATAACGTTTTGCTCGTTGATCAAAATTAAGTGCCATTTGTGGAATTTGAAAGTAGACTCTTAGAGCTTTAAAATGGTACCAAGCTCATTTTCTAGTTCGTCCCGAGCGATTCGTGGCGAGTTTTGAAAGTTGGCTGCCTGTTTATTACTGTTCATCCGAGACTGTCCAGAAAATCCATTTTGTTGCTTGATTTTGAACCGCTTATGTCCGGATTTTGGAAATGATTTCTTCTGCATAAATATATCCTTGTGAACCTAGTTTCTAACACCACCAACCATTTTCAATTTCACTGAGAATCGAGTGAGATACGGCCTAATTAGCGAAGTGCATTAAATCTGGAAAATAGGCCAACAGTCCAGGAATTTTAGCGAACTTCAACTTTTTATTTCTTGAGCTAGGAACATCGGAATCGAGTTCTGTTTTTTTCATTTGAAACCTGGATTGGAACTTTACATGCATATCAAAGTTCAAAGCTGGTTTTGATTCTATGATTTTTAGTGAAATTCCAAAATTATTGGAAAAACTTGGACTGTTTTGACCTATCTTCAATGAATAGTAAACTTTCTTGGAGAAATTGACTTGTTTCTGAATTGATTCTTGGAAAGTGACCTTCTACAAAGTTATTATGCTTCGAATGAAGTTTTTGACGGTGTAAAATTTTCTATTTTAGACTTTCCGAACTTCCGGACTGATTTTTCCACGAATGACTCGAAAAGTGAAAATTTCCAATTTGGACCTAAATGTTCTTTTAAGGGCCTAGGTTACATTTTTACAACTCTTAGAGCATTTCAAACCTATTTTCATGAGTTCACCTATCACTTGAGACCTCATTTGAAAGTCGGTTCCTTATGAACCGAAATACTTTGGAAACTTGAATTGTGGAGTCAAAATTGACTATTTCTTTTCTTTACACGAATACTGTATGGCCTGGAATTTGAGATACAATGCATTATTGCATACTTTCAGGATCTCAAGAGGACTTCGAGGGAACTCCCGGCGAAGCGTCTTAGAGCTAATTTCTCAAACTTTGACTTTTGATACTTGGTGAGTATCAAGTGCATGTGAAGTGTTTAAATGAAATGATTCTTGTACTTGCTAGTTAATGAGGCTAGGGCGTACTTTATCGCCCTTGTCCTCTCTTTCATGAAATTGCTTGCTTGATAAGTGATACGTGTTACATGTGAATGCAAATGAAAGTGTTTTTTGTGAGCATTGAGCGGCAGAATATATCATGTCCTTTTAGGGTAGGAGGTACCGCTCATCCCGTCTCAATGCTATGACTAAATCTTGTCGATTGGAGCTTCGTCTCATCGACCTAAAAGTGAATAGGGGGGATGCCCCAACCCATTGGCTAGCCTTGTAACTCGAGCCGGCAAGGGCTTGGTCGAGAAACTTGGTGAACCTTGGGAAGTGTTATAGCTTGATCCAAATAAGGGGTCTTGCTAGGTATACTTGTTAAGTGATACCACCTACATGCTTGTTTGGTTACGGATCCAAGAGGGTGTCATGGTGGCTGGAGGTAGTAAGTGGAGTTCTACATGGATAACTGTGAAAGTTGACGGAGGGTCAACTACCTGAGCTTGGATCGCGCGTGGATTAGCTCCTGAGAACTCCCGTATCCTTTTATTGTGATTAAATTCCCTAGTTGCTTAACGTTTCGCAGTTACTTGTTACTCGAGTTATTGCTTTATATTGTGTCTTTGCTAGCATGCTTGCATGTTTTTCCCCTGGCCTCACTGAGCGTTAGTGTGACGGCCCCACCTCCCCCTAAGGCGAACCAGAGGGTTCGGCAGGTCGCCTGCCCAGCTCTCGCCGGGACTCAGTCGTTCACTACAATCCTCAAATGATTTACAAAAATAAACCTCAAATATTACATCAAATTCTCCAAGAATTACATATCAAAAGCGAAGCGGAAACAATTCCCAACTATACATAAATGATTCCAAATCCAAACTGTACAAGATATAGGCCATCCAGACACATGAATAAGCACAACAAGTCCTTCCTTCGCTTTGAGCCCTGTGGAGGGGAATAAAATAGTTTTGGGGTGAGCTAGAAGCTCAGCGAGTAACCAGTAAAAGCATTAAACAAATATATTTCACAATGTTGCATTTCGATCATTTCGATGATGTCACGATTCAGAGATCAAATGTTCGTTTAGTGCTCTCGTGAGCCAGGGAAATCATAGCACTTGAACACCCAACGCTCAAATAGATCATTTAACATTAACATTAACATTAAGAGGGAGCCCCTTCTTGAGCTCCAGATAAACATGAACATGAACCATAAACAGAGTGGAGACGTTGGTGTCCAGCACAAGACTTTCCCAGAACTCATTGAAGCCAAAATCATATCATGAATTCACATACAAGCACGCATGAGATGCAATCGAGTAAATAATGGAAGAAACATTTCACAAGTACTTTGGAAATAGTTTAGGGTCACTCACCTCCATGGCTCAGAAATCATCCATCAAATATCATTGCCTTGCTCAAATCCAAGTCTTAAATCACAAACTCAATGCAAACGAGTTCCTTCAAAGTTCGGACAGCACTTCCCCTGAATTTGCTAACTTTTCCAGCCATCATGGCTTCATTACTTCCTCAAATCAGTCCCAAAGGTACACACACAACAACAAGTTCATCCAATAGCCATTCAGCAAGCTCCAAGTAGTACTAGTACAAGTCCAGCTAGGGAAAAGTTTGGAAATGAAAGTTAAGCTCAAAACCAGAAAAATAGTTTTGACGTCATTTTACGGTAATGGTACCAAAAGCACTACGATGGTCGGATGAAGGTACAAGACCACCGTTTCGAAGCTAAGAGATAGGGCTACAACAATGTAGAAGGCCACTCAGTCCAAATCCTAGCACAACTAGGTCAAATATGCAGAATACCAAACCAGAACCGTAATTGCAGGTTTACAAATTACACTATGCTGTAATCAGTACAACTCAGTCCATACAGGTCCAAATGCTGAAATTCCAAAGGAATATGGTAGCTAGGACATCAAGCTACATTTCATAAGAAGA
Source organism: Coffea eugenioides (assembly GCF_003713205.1). Lineage (NCBI taxonomy): Eukaryota > Viridiplantae > Streptophyta > Magnoliopsida > Gentianales > Rubiaceae > Coffea > Coffea eugenioides. The sequence continues at coordinate 25,935,969 of NC_040043.1, forward strand.
TCTTAACAACCAAATCCAAAAAAATTCCAGTCAAAACAACCCATTTCAGACGCAGTTCTAACATCCTGATGAACCCAGAACAGCAATAGTAATTTAGAGTTTTCTCATTCTACGCTACTCCGATTGACCTGAAATTTTGTAGTCACCTCTAAAATATCATTCCCTAAAACTTTCATGTTTTAATCTAAGGCCAATTCAGCCTCTAACTAGGAGCTATAAATTCGGGCAGAATGTATTCATCATAACCCTAACTTTCCAAAATTTCTTCCAAAACAGAAATTGTTTGCAATTAACCATTTTTTCCACCTCATAGAGTCCTTAAACATCATTTCCAATCATCATATATAGCCACACAATCATGTTCATATGAAAACAGAAAAATCCCCAAAAATTATAAAAGTTCATCAATTTAACCACAACTCAAAATATAATCCATCAAACCATCTCTTTAGCCATCACAAGTCACTAATTCACCATTATTGGAAACAAACAATGAATCTTTACACACCATACCTTGATACCTCACAAAAGATAGTAGCTTAGTGGTTCCTTCTCCAAAATAACTCCACCAAGACCTTGGAATCTCCTTAGTAACCAACTTTTATGGAGTGATTTGCAATTCCATCGGTTAAAACTCAAGATTGAAGTAAGAAATTGGAGTGAAAGATGAAGGTTTTTCTCTCTCTCTTGCTCTCCAAGTTTCAGCCATGAGAAGGAAGAAATGGCTTGATTTTTGGTCAAATTTTGGTTTTAGTAAAGTTAAGGTAAGATGGTCAAAAGTCCAATAGTGAATAGGATGGTGACACTTGTCACCTTTTGATTTAAAACTTATCATTTTGTCTCTCCAATACAAATATCTTAACACCTTGTAAACTAATATCACTTAATACAAAATTCCAACAAGTTGTCAAAAATATAATGCATTTACCGCACTTGCGGGTCCCACGTTCAAAATACGCTCTTAATTTCTCAAAAACTAACCGATACTAGAAAAATCATTTTAAAACTATCTTTGCTCATAAACTTTATCTGGAAAATTTTTCTAATAAAGAAAATGTAGAAAAGCGGGCGATTAAATAAAATAAACCCTAGAAAATTAGAAAATTTTCGGGTTCTCACACTCATACTTTTCGGGGCGTCACAGTTAGCTCACCCCAATTTGTTTTCCTTAACAGGTTTAGAAGTGGAAGTTCTGAGGCTTAATTAGTGACCCCCAAAAAAATAATTTTTCCCCACAGGGCTCGAGGCCAAAGAAAGCGCTTGTATTGAGTTATTAGTGCCTGAAGGGATATCTCATATATAATTTGAATTCGATTCACTTGATAAGTATTTGATGTAATTTTTTGAGAACTGAGGACTTTTGTCTTATTCGGGGAATGATACCCTTACTTGAGATTTGTAATATATCTTATCTCGTTCTAAGTTTGAAAAATGTTATTTTGTTTATTCTTGAGGTCGTACCCTATGTTATTGGATGGGAGTGATGTATTTTATTTGAGAACTGTAGTGAGTCCCGGCGAGAGCTTGGCAGGCGGTCCGCCGAGCCCTTTGGTTCGCCTTAGGGGGAGGTGGGGCTGTCACACTTTTTCTAAAAGACCACACAATGAAGCAATTAATGAGAAAGCACAAGTGCTTGTGAGTAGAAAAGATGTGCAATTTATATAGCAAGACAGTAAGTAAAAAGAGAAAGAATATCAAACCAAATGCCAAACTCCTCTTGAGTTTGAATATCACTTTAGTGAGCAACCTTCTTCAAGTTGATCAACTTACAACCAATCTTTATGTACAAAGGAAGGATCACTTCCTCCTTGCCCCAAGCCACACTTGGTCAAGCAAGGAAGTTTTACTATCACTCGAATAACTCTCACAAAGCTACACTATTGAACTAATCGAATCACACTAGGAAAGTTACTCGAAATTTTCACAACTAAGATTACAAATCTCCTTTGAAGAGTATTTTCCTACTAAAATCACTCTTGATCTGATGTAGTCTCAATGTGCAAAATTTATTTGAAATAGTTGACTTTGTTCTATTTATATGAGAACAAAAAATTCTTCAATTAATGCTCCCAACGGATAGAAGGCAGATGAAGATTCAACTAGCCGTTGTCATTGTCGGACTTCCGATAGACTAATTTCTTCCTTCCGAACGTGGACAGTGAGCTCAAGAAATGTTCTTGAGTTGTTTCGGATGTCCGGTGCCTTCAGTGTATGCATCTGAAAGTATGAAGTGAAACTGAGAATTCTTCTTCAATTCTTTCGGACGTCCGATGCCTTCAAAGCTTTGCGTCCGAAGTGTCGCAATGTTTGTCGGACGTCCGGTGCTCTGATTATGTACGTCCGATCGAGGTCAGTGAGTTTAGAAGGAGTGACTTAATATCTTCGGACGTCCGAGGGTGGAGTTCTTCATGAGTCCGAAGTTGCGCAATGGTTGTCGGACGTCCGATCCAGTCTTCTTGTGCGTCTGACAGCAGCTTCAGTATCCTTTGTGCTTAACCTTTGAACCTGTTTTGCTCCATTTCTGAAAAGGTCTATTGAGAGATCATTAGTAACATCCATTTGTTTCGTAATCATCAAAAGCTACAGACTGAGATTAACAATCTCCCCTTTTTTGATGATGACAAATAATGGATGGAGGAAAGTAATTGAGACACAGGTCCCCCTTACTTAATGCATCAAGGAGTGAATACTCCCCCTCAGAATGATATCCCTTTATCACACTTATCACCAGATTGACATCATTAGAAATTAGTATCCATTTCTCCCCTCTTTTGTCATCATTAGATCAACCAGAAACCAGTATTCAAAAAGCAATACTATCAACAATTATCAATCATTATCAACAAAATCAGAAACCAAAACACATCATCATTAATATTGGCAACAACGAGCAATTGTCAACAGCACCATGAACAACATCAATTATTGGCAGTCAATATCAGAAATCAGAGGCCAAACTAAAATAAGCAACATTCATCCAAAACGAAGGGATATTCCACTAAAGTAACATTCATTCAATGCATAAAAAATAACCAAATAGTTTTGCAGACCAGCAAAAGAAGGGAAATAGAATCCTTAATACAGGACATACGAAATGTTTAAAATGCAAAAGATGCCAAAAGTCTAATATGAACTATCATCCTAATCATGAAGTGCATTAGGCTAGAAGTGCCAAAATGGTGATTTTGGACGACCGGGCCTTCTCTTTGCTAGCCGGTATTGAGCAGGATCCACTTCTTCCTCTTCAGTTTCGTCATCATCCTTGTGACAGCCCCACCTCCCCCTAAGGCGAACCAAAGGGTTCGGCGGACCGCCTGCCCAGCTCTCGCCGGGACTCAGTCGTTCCTTAATCAAATCCGAAATACAACCAAAGGAATAACATACAACAATCCAAAACTTTAGTGAAACTTATATATACATTGCTATCTCAAAAGGAAGTACAACCATCAAATGTACAAAGGTTCTCACTTCACCATACAACCAGCCCATGCCAAGCACTAGGGCGAGAACCATTACAAAAACAAAGAGTTAGACCAAACTAGTCTATACCAAGCTCTCATCCTTGCGTGCCTTCCCCTGTTAAGGAAAACAAAACTAAAGGGATGAGCTAAAAGCTCAGTGAGGTTCCGAACACATAATCAAATAATCAATCCAATACATTCAACATAGAGCATAATAATTCAAGAAATATTTACCATGGAAAGCGATATTAACACATACATTAAAAGGATACGGGCTCACAAGGAGACATTTGTTTGTTCGTTCATTCGTTCTCTTGACATTTCCCCTTATTCCTCCATTCACTTGAAAATGCATTTTTGTAAGTAAAACCCTCGTTCGTTCCTTCATTTCATTCACCCCCTTCCCAGACATTGGCTGGGCTCCACCAACCTACAAGGTAATACTCGAGTATACCAAACGTTCACCCAGGTCACCATATCGCCCGACCGAGTCCGCTTCTGGCTCGAGTCGATCGGTAACAAGGGGCAGTGGCCAGTTCAGCCAAAAGGCTTACATTCATGCACAAGTAACATTTCAATCGTTCAATCATTGAAAAGTTCACAATCATTTAGGCTGAGTGCGATAAAGTACACACTCGACTAGAAAACTCATTTTGGCTAATCATTGAAAGCGTTTAACATGTTATCAGTCATATATACAAGCCATATAATCAAGAAACATAACAAACAAGGAACACTCACCTATTTACGTAAAACAACGTGCAAATATCCTTCCGGATATTACCTCAGTCACCAAGAAAACCTAAGAGTAAATGAGAAAGAATATTACAGTCTATCTAGCACAAACAAGTAAGTGAAATCAAAGAAAAACCGGCAATTTATAAGTAAAACGTACAAAGACGCCTTTATAGTGAAAAGGGAATATTTGGATCGGAGGAGGAAAATAACTAGGGTTTCATAAACCAAACACAAAATAAACTCAAGCGGGTTATAAAATGTCCGGCGGAAAACACTTGGACCAAAGACAACTCGGACTCCAACGAGATAGGCTAAAAATATTGTTTTCGGAATCATTTAGATAGTTCAAAATCAACTCGTACCCAAGCAGCTAGTATAGACTAAGCGTCATGATAAAATCATGTTTTAAAATGGAAAGCCGGTCATGGTATTGGCCAAACAAAAGTATACAAGTTCAAATAGAAACTTAGCCCTTGAGCGAAAATTTGGGCAGCACGCCCTTTGTATTTACCTATTTTTCCAGCCATTTATGGCTTCATTCTTTTACTCAATCCAACCCAAAGTCATCCATAACACAATTTCATTTCAATAGCCGTTCAATAGGCTCAAGACAATACAAGGACAAGAAATCAAGCTAATAACGAGTGCGGAAATGAAGTTTACAAAAGACAGTTTTAACGGGTTTTTACGGAAAGAACACATCCAAGGCTACACTTATCGGATTGGAACGAATATTATACCGTTTCGAAGCTAAGACGAAGGGCTACAACTTTCATGAAGGTCACTTAGTCAAATTTCCCGTGTAATCTAATCAAATTCCCAGTTCACAGAACCAGGTTCCAACTAATCGGCTAACTAACCGTACTACAATTAAATGGCCATATCTCAGACTACCAAAGTCCGTTTAAGGTGTTCTTTGAGGCGTTTAAAAGATAAGACAGAGTACTAAAACTTTAATGTTTTGGAAAATGGCTAAATCAGCACGGATCATAGTGAATAAACACAGTCAATTGGATGAACTGTCGAAAACGGATCACTGGAAATAGCCTAGGGCAGTGAGGGTATTTTAGTCTTTTCACCGGTTACGTTGGTCTGATTGAGATGAAATTTTTTAAGCAACTATAAAATACCATTCTCTACAACTTTCATGTTTTATACCAAGCCTAATTCGGCCTCTAACATGATGCAATAAAACCGGACAGAATGGGCTAAAATTTTTCCAGAAATCTGGAATTTTTAGTTTCAATGGTAACTTTCTTCTTTTCTTGCTTCACTTACTACCAAAACCCCCTATACAATCTTAGATACAACATATATTAATCATACCCTTCAAAAATTCACCAACACCTCACTAAATCAACACTCAAAGGTAACTTTAATCGGTTTACTTTCTTTGTTTCCTCACTTTGTAGCTCAAATTCAAGATGAAGGAAGATGGGTTTTGCTCTCTCTTTTCCCCTCCCTTGTCTCGGCCACCAGCAGAAATAATGAAGAAGAAAGAGCAAAAATTGGGGATAAAAAGGTTGGACTCTTGGTTGGTCAAGAAACCCTTAGGTGGCGACAAGTGGCGCCACCACCACCACTCTTTTTTTCTCTTTCTTTTCTTTGCATTTGGTCCACATTTTCGGTCAAGACTAGCTGGAAATGAGGGGGATATTTTGCTCAAATATTAATGAGCTCATCTGATAAGAAAGTGGTGGTCAAGTGGTGCGTTCAATCGGTAACGCGCGGTACCCGCCGGTTCGCGCCGTTTTTCTTTAAAACACACGTACTAGGGTTTTTATTTCCTATTCACTAACCTTATATCATTGCTCCTAATCACATATTATTTCTCACCTAAAAGTCACTTTTAATCACCAAATTTGATCCTTGCTCCGTACCGAAAAATCATCCTGCGAAAAATCGCGAAAACCCTAATTTGCTCCAATCTTGAAACCGAAAAGTGAAACCCTACTTTCTAGGTTCATTTGCACTTATTGTGGAATGACTGGGTGGTAGACTTTAATAAATGAAATTGCCAAATAAAAGGAAATTTTTAAGAAAAAAACGTGAGAGATTTTACAATTCCAGTGATTAAAATTAGGGTTTTCAATTAAAATTTTAGGGTTTCTAATCTTTGAAAACAAAATAAGGTTTTAAATCAAACCCAAAGAAATACACTTTAGTATCTTCTTTACAAACAACTTCCTAATATGCGGGGTGTCACAATCTCCCCTCCTTAAAAGAATTTCGTTCTCGAAATTCATACATGCAGTTGAAATAACGTAGGGTATTTTCCTTATATATTCGTTTCCAGCTCTCAGGTCTCATTATAGCCAAAACTTAGTTAAACGCAATAAGGTGACTAAAGTGACTAAAATTTAGGGCGTCAAATACCTAAATAAACATATACACACATAACACACCGCATATCACGAAGACAGATGATCAAATACACAAAGGCATATCAAATTAGACAGATAATCATATGCACAAATACACCAACTAACGTCATGTAACAATAATATAAGGGCAAATCAAAAGAAAAGGCGATATCGTCCTAGTTTCAGTTGAATAACCCCGTCCGGTCTCTCACGTCACTTACTATCCAAACTAGATACCCATTGACCTCTTGTGCTCATTTTGGCCAGACAAAGCCTGTTCATGTTTCCAAAATACAAGTCTCAAGTACCTAGCAATTCTGGAGTACTCGGGCACGAGAATCCGAAATAAGATAGTTCACATCTCGAGCTGGCCAGTCCCAAGAGTAAACCATCTACAAATCGAAATTCCTACCCGACATACCTATCTATGGTCCTTAGATACCATGAGAAAGATTTAAGACCTATAACACTTCAGGGTTCATAGCTTATGCTCGAACGAGCACTTAGTCCTTCATACTTATTCACCACTTAGCCCAAGCTCACTCAGCGTAGTGACCACGCGAAGCAGGCTCTGATACCAACTGTGACAGCCCCACCTCCCCCTAAGGCGAACCAAAGGGTTCGGCGGACCGCCTGCCCAGCTCTCGCCGGGACTCAGTCGTTCCTTAATCAAATCCGAAATACAACCAAAGGAATAACATACAACAATCCAAAACTTAAGTGAAACTTATATATACATTGCTATCTCAAAAGGAAGTACAACCATCAAATGTACAAAGGTTCTCACTTCACCATACAACCAGCCCGTGCCAAGCACTAGGGTGAGAACCATTACAAAAACAAAGAGCTAGACCAAGTTAGTCTATACCAAGCTCTCATCCTTGCGTGCCTTCCCCTGTTAAGGAAAACAAAACTAAAGGGATGAGCTAAAAGCTCAGTGAGGTTCCGAACACATAATCAAATAATCAATCCAATACATTCAACATAGAGCATAATAATTCAAGAAACATTTACCATGGAAAGCGATATTAACACATACATTAAAAGGATACGGGCTCACAAGGAGACATTTGTTTGTTTGTTCGTTCGTTCTCTTGACATTTCCCCTTATTCCTCCATTCACTTGAAAATGCGTTTTTGTAAGTAAAACCCTCGTTCGTTCCTTCATTTCATTCACCCCCTTCCCAGACATTGGCCGGGCTCCACCAACCTACAAGGTAATACTCGAGTATACCAAACGTTCACCCAGGTCACCATATCGCCCGACCGAGTCCGCTTCTGGCTCGAGTCGATCGGTAACAAGGGGTAGTGGCCAGTTCAGCCAAAAGGCTTACATTCATGCACAAGTAACATTTCAATCGTTCAATCATTGAAAAGTTCACAATCATTTAGGCTGAGTGCGATAAAGTACACAGTCGCCCAGAAAACTCGTTTTGGCTAATCATTGAAAGCGTTTAACATGTTATCAGTCATATATACAAGCCATATAATCAAGAAACATAACAAACAAGGAACACTCACCTATTTACGTAAAACAACGTGCAAATATCATTGCTCCTAATCACATATTATTTCTCACCTAAAAGTCACTTTTAATCACCAAATTTGATCCTTGCTCCGTACCGAAAAATCATCCTACGAAAAATCGCGAAAACCCTAATTTGCTCCAATCTTGAAACCGAAAAGTGAAACCCTACTTTCTAGGTTCATTTGCACTTATTGTGGAATGACTGGGTGGTAGAGCTTTAATAAATGAAATTGCCAAATAAAAGGAAATTTTTAAGAAAAAACGTGAGAGATTTTACAATTCCAGTGATTAAAATTAGGGTTTTCAATTAAAATTTTAGGGTTTCTAATCTTTGAAAACAAAATAAGGTTTTAAATCAAACCCAAAGAAATACACTTTAGTATCTTCTTTACAAACAACTTCCTAATATGCGGGGTGTCACAATCCTCTTCAGTTATAGGAGCCTTTCCTTTGTCTTGTGGCTGAGAACTGGAAGCACGAGCCTCTGGAGTAGTTTCAGTACGAGGAGTTTGCTCAGTTGGCTTAGTTCTTGGCTCTTTCTGATGAACATTCTCATTGTCTTAAGGAATAAGAGGCACAAGCAAGTTCCTTTTGTCAATGAAGGAGGCTTGTTGGTCGGGTGACATAGTCATCATCAAACCATCTTCTAGAAGTAGGATGTGTTGTTTGAGATCCTCTAACAAAGAAATAACCTCATACATGTTTGGTTCTAGATCCGAGCGGATGTTAGGTAGGTGGAGGAAGTAAGTGGAGCATTACGGTGGTGTTACTACGTGGGTTGACGGAGGATCAACCCCAGATGGCTAAAAATGATCGAGACGTGGAAATAGCTCCTGAGAGCTCTTGTATCCTCCATGTGTGTTAAATTCCTATTTATGCACTTAAATGAAATGTTATGTTTAAAAGTTGTTTAAAGCATGTTATTTGATTGATTGGTATTATTTGCTTGCCTATTTATTTTCTTGATCTCACTGAGCGTTCGCTCATCCCATTAAGCTTGTTTTCTTTCACAGATTTTGGAGGTGGATTGGTGGTTCTAGACTAGCGACTTGGTGATACTAGTATACCTTTTTTATGAACTTTTAATGGCTCTTTAAGTGTAATTTTATTATTATTGGTGGGTGGATTGTAATCGTAACTTTTAGCTTTGAAGCTACGGTTTGTATATTCGAAATACTTTTATTTAAGTCGATGGTGGTTCCATGGCTCTATATTAAGCTTGAACGAGTGCGTGAGTCCTGACGAGAGTTGGGCAGGCATTCCGCTGATACCCTAGGGATCGCCTTAGGGAGAGGTGGGGGCGTCACATAATATGCTTGTTCAATTTCCAGAAATGGCTATATAGACAATTATTTTGTATGTAGAGGGGCCAATCCTCCACGGACACGTGTCAGTCCTACTTGCCTGTTCGGTCAAACTGACTAGCCTGTTCAGAACTCAACCTTAAAGCCTTCCCGGGGCCAAACTAGTTAAGAGTTCCTGATCAATCAGGATAAGGCCGTAGTTGGAGTCCAAGAGGGACTCCACTTGATACGAACGGCACCAACCGTGTGATGCAACCCGTACAGAAAGGCTTGGATCTAGAAGGTAGAGACTCACGTTGAAGACGACGAACGCAGGGTGACGCGCCCCACTTTTTGAATGTGTGAAAGTAGTGTGTATGTGAACGTGTGTGAAAATAAAAGGTCGTGAGACTTGAAAATGCGACGGTTTGGCCAAACAAAGTTCAAAAAGGGTTTTGAATGGAAAATGGAGTCGCCACTTGGTATAGAGTTAGGGTGTACCAAGTCACCCAAAAAGTGGTTTTTTGGAAAAAGTAAACAAACCCTTTTTAAAGAACTTTTAGGTCTACGTAACCAAAGAAAGGGATCGGGGGTCACATTTGATAAGGGAGAAGGCAAAGGCAAAGCCTAAGGCACTCCCTTACCCTAGCCAAAGCTAGTTGCGTGACTTAGCCCTTTTTTTTCCAAATTTTTCTACCAAAGTATGCGTTGCATGTTGGATATGACTAATGGGTATGAGAAAGAAATGTAATCCTAAATCTAAAATGTCTCTTACGAGGCTTTTGGTCCCAACCACATGAGTTGTGGTGGCCAATAAGGAAAGTCCTCATAGAGGTCACGGGCGATGCAAATGAAGACTCAAGTATGCGTGTAAGTGTGCGAATGTAAGAAAAGTGCAAGTGTGCAAATGTGAGAAAAGTGCAAGTGTGCAAATGTAAGAAAAGTGCAAGTGTGCAAATGTGAGAAAAGTGCAAGTGTGCCAATTGAGAAAAAGTGCATGTGTGCTAGTGAATGAAAATATAATAGTAGATACATATAAGTGCAATTGGGTGCAATTTGTGAGGTAGAAAATAAATGATAAAAGAAGAAAAATTGTGCAAACGTGGCATGTGGATAAAAAAGTGAGGAAGTGATATGATAAAAATGAGAGTGCATGAACCTAGAGGAATGCATCAAGTCGGGTACGGGAATGACTCCTAATTTCACGACTTTAATTTTCCCTTTGATTAGAAGGAAGAAACTAGCGTGCTAAGGCTATTTTGTAGCCACACTCGCTCGTTTCCCTTATCGAAAGAGGACTCTCAAGCAAATGGACCCTATAACTAGCATGAAGATGCAAAAACCTAGAATGAAGGGGAAAGGATTAGAGGAGCATGCCAAATGCTAGAAACTAAGAAAAATGCATGAAATGTAGTGAAACATGCAAGTATGAACCAGCGAGGGAAATCCCTAAGGGTCTAGTGTTGGACTAGCCCATATCTATGAATTCCTACTAGCGTTGGACTAGTGGAAAACGGGACAAAGAGCCACAACTAGCGTTGGACTAGTGTGGTGACGTGCATTCATCCATTACATTCATCTATGACTATAGAAAGCAAGTAGACATGCAAATCATCTATAAACACGTAGCACATAACACTTAGCATGCTCGACTAAATGCAAGAGCCTAATAAAGCAAATTAACACATAGCAACAAAAGCAAGCAATGAACCTATTACATTTGCTAACTAAAACAAAGGGGGAGGGGAAAAATGGGGCAAAAATGCTCTCCAAAACCCTATCTATTACAAGCCAAGAGGTGTACACATACCCCATAAAGAATAACTTAAATAAAAAACAAAAGTAAATGAAACAAATGAAAGGAATTAAAGAAAGGCAAGGGAAGCAAAGAAGACATGCAATTCGCACTTAGCACGTAGAATCACATAAGAGAGACAAAAAGGGATAAAAGAAGTTGTACCTCCCCCTGTTTGTAATGCTAATAAGGTGGACAAGACTTAACTTGGGCTATAGTCACCAAAGAAAGAGATAACTTGGGCTAAAACCATCAAAGCAAGGGATTAATGCACCACTTTAAAGCTAAGTAAAATAAAAGGCAAAAAGGAAACTCTAAACACCTTAGAAACTTCAAAAGGGGTGTTAACAAACCACCAAATTCTTCCCTAATAGCGACTTAAATGTAGTCAAAAGGTACTTAATTTTAAAGGAGTTAGATTATTGACCAAACTTCTAAGATATAAGAACTTCTAAGGACCCAATTGCAAACATTAATCAACCATTCAAAACCCAATTAACACTTTTTGGGAAATTCATGGGTCCAAGAGCAAGGAAGGGGTCAAATAATGGTTAAAATGCAAATACTTTAGGACTCAATTGCAATAAATTTAAACACAAAAGGGCCATAGTAGCATGAGAATGAACATGTGGGCAAAAGTACAATTGTTGAAAGTTAAATTGCATGCAAACCATGCAAACCCACGATACAAACTGTCTGCTACAAAAGAAAACATTCTGATGAAAGCTTTCTGCAATTCGGCAACTTACAAAGCCAGCCTTCAAACATCATCAAATCCCAACACAACCTACCACAAAATCTTCTCACTTTGCATCACAAAACCCTAGATTTGAGCACAAAATGTCGGACAAAAAGAGCATGCAAACCTTGACAGTTCCTACAACGTTCGAACATTTTGAGATTTCAGCAACTACATGCACGACAAAACTTAACATACATGCAACAAATCAGAAACAAACCCGAGTACTAGGACTTTATCCCATTGTTATTAGCGTGATCATCTATCCTAGAAGATCCAATCAAATCAACATGACCAGAAGTGCAGCAAAGAAAGGAGAGAAACTTACGCCACGTACCAACCCAATTTTAAACCACACTCTGAACTCTTTATGAAAAGAACAATGTTTGACGCGCAAAAACAGCTTGAAGTGAACGCTGCTGCTGGAAAAACTCATATAAACAGCTAGGGGCAGGAAAAAAAAAGAAAAGATAGCAGCAAAATCATGAGGATGAAATGCAGCTTTTTGGCCCTAAATATACAGCCTGCCTCGAAGATTTTTCAGACAAAAATCATAGTTTGAAACCAGACAACAAGGTACCTCTCTTCGACACCCAAACAAGTACCGAAAGACAAACATTTTCCTGAAGTTTTCATGCACATGTTGCGAGAAAAACTACTGCAACAGAAAGAAAAACACTTGCTGTAATTCTCTCATTTCAACTGAGACCCACGGACATGAATCAAAGCAAACCCAAACAAACACAAGTGCAAAGACCTCAGGACCATGTTGTTAACCTCAATCAAATGCTATTGTTTATCCTAAATGCAGTCTTCATAGCATATATTGTTCATGTTATCTCAGATAAGCAACAAACAACAGCAAGAAAGTCTAACCAACTACCACTTCAACGACCCAAAAGAAAAGAAAAGGACCCTTCCAAGCTGCTGCAACATGCCAAGAGACTTCAGCTTGTTGCAGCAGATTTTTAGGCACAACTCTTAAGCACAAAACATTCTAGAAACAGGCGAAAAGATTCATCAAAAATCCTTACTAGTTTTGAACATAGAATTCTTTGACTTAAACACAAAATCAAAAAGGATGCGCATACAAAGCTAGGAAATAAAAATTCTGCAACTTTCTCGTGCATCCAAAATTTGTTTGTGCAAAGTGAAGCCTATCCAAACGCTATGCATTAACTTATTTCCATCAGATTCATAAGTTCACACAGATAAAAAAATGCAGCAGAGATGCTATGGAAGGGACTTATAATGAACGTTCATGATATACCACACCTGGGTTTCTGTCTCTCAAAACCCAGTCCAAGCTAAAAGATTCTAAGCACAAAAACAGGCAAAGCTGCAAACTTTCTGCAATTTTTGTTCGGCCAAAACACAATCATACAGTAAAATTCAAATGAGACCTACTGATTCATCACATAAACTCCAAACATCACAACTTTATCAGTAAAGAACCATCAACTAATCACAGAAGCAAAGACAGAAGCAAATAACGATAAAGAAAACAGCTTTCTACCATAAAAGATAAGGATCTTACCTTAAATACGAAATGAAGCGTGGGATGACTAAAGAAAAGGCTGAGATGGTTTCTGCCGGATCTTCAAAGGAACGTCAACGGAACAACGATGATAAGGATCTGTCACCTTCTTGCAACCCCAAACTCTTTTCCACCTCACCCGTAACTTCTTTTTCCCAGCCGCCAAGCTTTTTCTTTCGGCCAAAGATTTTGCAACTGCCTACCTCTCGCTCTCTCCCTTTCGGTCTCTTTCTCAACCTCAAATCCTGGTTTTCCTTCTACCTCAGACCCACTCTCAAAGCTTGCTTTTTTCTTGCTCACTTGACTGCAACTCTGAGCTTTCCTTTCCTCTTTTCCTTCTACCCTGCGGCTTTCTCTCCTACCCACGGCTGTTCCTGCTTTCTTTTCTCAGTCCCCCAGACCCACGGTCTTTCCTTCCCGCTGTATCTTTTTTCTTCCTTCTCTTGTTTCTTTCACTGTCGTAGCTTCCTCCCTCAACCGCCAACGTCCCCTTCCGTCCTTGCTTTCTTCTCGCTCTCTCTCGGAACCTAGCCCTTTTTTCTTGCAGCCCTTACTCAGTCCCTCGGTTTCTCTCCTTTTCTCTCTTGTTTCTTTCTACAGCCGTCCACCTTCTCTCCTTTTCACTCCTGGCTGCGGCTATCCTTTTATAGGAACCCCCCAATCCCTAAACCCTCACCTCAAAGGTGAGGATAAGGGATTGGTTTCTGCCAAGATTTCCAGCCCTTCGATGGGCATGCGCGGCTGTCCTTGCAAGCTGCGTTTCCGCAGCTTGCATGTAAAAATCTCTTTTTTTTTTTTTTTTTTAATAATTTAACAAAATATAGATAACTAATTAATAAAAATAACTAATGAAGAAAAGACTGAATACAATGAGTGGAACTAGGCATAAAAGGATAAAAAATGAAATGCTAATTTTTCTTTCTTTTTCCTTTTTCTTTTTTTTTTCTTAAATAGCCCAAAACCCGCAATCGGGTTTCCCCTTTTTTTATTTTTCATATTTTTCCCAAGAAAACATTGAATTTAAATCAAAACAACTAAATCATATTTTTTGAATGCTTTTTCCTTTTTCCTCTTTTTTTCTTTTTCGAGAAATTCTATGCTAAAAACTTACAAATAAAAACTAAAAAATAACTAAAAAGTAAATAAAAACTAACACGACAAATAAAAATAAAAATAAATAGTAAATGAAATTATTCTAAAAATTTGGTGTCTACAGTTTGCCCCTCTTTGTCTGAGTTTTGGAAAAACTTGAGACAAAGAAGTAGACACCAAATACTTACCTGCAAGCTTGTCGACGACTGTTCATTTGTTGAAATGAGGACTGGCCCTCTTTGATGAGACTGACTCGGACGAGAAATTTAAAATCGGGACTGACCCGAGACAGGAAATTAAAAATCGGGACTGACCCGAACAAGAAATTTAAAATCATGGGACTGACCCGAACAAAATTTAAAATCATGGGACTGGCCAGAACAAGAGATTTAAAATCATGGGACTGACCCGAATAAAATTTAAAATCATGGGACTGGCCCGAACAAGATTTAAAATCATGGGACTGACTCGAATAAAATTTAAAATCATGGGACTGGCCCGAACAAGAGATTTAAAATCATGGGACTGACCCGAATAAAATTTAGAATCATGGGACTGACCCGAATAAAATTTAAAATCATGGGACTGGCCCGAACAAGAGATTTAAAATCATGGGACTGACCTGAATAAAATTTAAAATCATGGGACTGACCCGAATAAACTTAAAATCATGGCATGCCAATATACTTACCTGAAAAAGTGCTCACAACTTTGCCCCAGTAGAGGTTAAGTCTTTGCATCTGAGCCTATAGTTGGTTCTGCATCCTTTTGAGCAAATTTGCTTGTGACATTTTCGATCCATCTTTGTTCACTAGGGAACTCCTTTCCGATACTTGCCCCAGTGCGAAGTGTGACTGTTCTCACGCGTGGAATTTTTCTGCAAAAAAGAAAGGACAAAGAAAAGTGCCACCGTCATTTGAGTCGTTTGCCCTTGAGAATCGTGTAAACATGAGTCTTTTGATGCCTTCGCCAACTTTTGTTGCGGCATCTGACTTAGTTGGATTTGTCGCTTCCAAACGTCACTGCTTTTCCCAGACTGACCGGGTATGCATTTTGCCATATTGTGAAGCCTGCGTAACTGGCTTTGTTGAACCTTAACCCTTTTCAAGAGATGATTGAATCCAAGTATGCTTTGAGTAAACCACGGGGATTGTTATTCACCAAAATTCAATGACCAAGAATGATGTATGCAAGGTAACTTCACATGTCATGCAGGAATGAATGTGAAAAAGAATGCAAAACACAGTCCACTGTGCGCAATCCTATAAAATGCCATGAATACAAGCAATTGAGAAAAAAATGAGTTTCATAAGAATGTATTTGCAAAAGAATATTTTTCACAAAGTGACACAGTTTTGGCCAACGGATGTTATATTCGAATCCCTGGATATCCTTGCTCTGGAATTCAATATTTGACGGAAGTAGTGCAAAATGAAGAGAAATCCAAATGAGCCAAGTCACCAGCTATTCCTCCTCGTGCATGCTCATTGCAGAAACCTAACTTGACGCCCTTTTGGGTTTTCACCAAGGTTGCCTCCACCACCTTTTGTTTTGTTTTGTTTTTCTTTTCTTTCTTCTTTTTCTCCTTTTCTTTTGAGGTGCCATTTCGGGTTTTCACCTAAGGAAGCAATGGAAGAGCTCGACCATAATCGACTCAGGAATGTAAGTTGAAGATTGCTGGCATCAGTAAAATGCGCTTCCCTTATAAACTTAAACGAAGGCATTATGGACATCACTCGCCAGTTGATTAGCAAACTTCCCAATAGAAACACAGCAAGTGACGAAAGCCAGGACTTTGGGTTTTTGTAATGAGGTCAGGTGGGGTGTTTTCAAGAAAAGTTGAGGCTTGAAAGAAAATTTTTAATGAGAGGTGTGAAATAACCTGAGATTGCATCATTTTGAAATTATTTCCAATTTTGAACGAAACTGAGGGAAGTTTGCCCCAGTTTGATTGAATTTCTCTCTTTGCATTTTTCATTGCATTTCCTCACTTTTGCATTTTTCCTTTTAAAAACTAAATTTGCCCCAGTGTGGGGTTTTTTCTTTCTCCTTTTCTCTTTTGATCATCTCTCCTCAACATAAATTTGCCCCAGTGTGGGGTTTGCAATTCTCAGGGGCTGCCAAACGAAAATCATTGTTCTGATAGCTCAAAGGGGATGACGAGGGATGAAATGTTTTGATTGGAAAGGAAGATGGCCTGACTTTTGTTTCGCCCCTTGCATGATTTCCAAAAGAAATTTGCATGATCAAAAATAAAAACTTCTTACACATGTCTGAGTTGATAGGTTGAGAGAATGTTTGTCCATCCATCTAGAACAAATGTTCCGCTCGGCAACACCATTTGAACGACCAATGAACCTTGCCATTTTGAAGCGAATTCATCTTTGGCTTCATCTTTCATTGGCAAAACTCGCTTTAACTCTTTGTCCCCTTCTCCAAAGGATCGGTGGCGGACATAGGCCATGCGTTATGGTAACATTGGCCATGGCACATGGCATTCAACTGCTTTTCATCAATCAGAATCAATCGTCGGTGACGCTGCTTTAACCAATCAGCTTCGAACTTGGCAGAGAAGGAATTTTATCAATGAAGGGATTTTGTCAATGAAAGGATTTTTCAATGTAGGCTTTCTCAATGAAAGGATTCTTAATGAAGAGATTTTCTTATGAAGGGTTTTTCTCAATGAAGGGGTTTTTAATGAAGGGATTTTTAATGAATGGATTTTTCAATGTGCGGCTTCATCGGATTCCAGCACAGTGATATTCAAGGGGTCAAATAATTTCATCTTTGGCCATCTTAAAAAAAAATCAGGACAAAAATCAAATAAATAAAACAAAACTGTGCATTTCATGAAACTCCAAATCAAAGCGGAAACAAGACAAAAACTCAATTGCAAAAGATGCTTTCATTAAACTATTCACATATGCAAGAAGTAGTTTTTGTGAACTTTAGTAAATAACAACCCCTAGATTTACCAAAATTCGCTTCGAGAGGGAAGATACTTAGCCATCCAAATTGTGCAAGGTTCCCTCAAGATTTTCAAATTTCGTCATTGGAGATGGATGCCTCCAAGGTGTCCTTGTGTTTGGGAAAGGGGTTTGTACTTATACTTGGTCCTTGTTCACCCTTTCCCCTTAGCACTATTTCCCCAGCCTCGATCATGTCTTGGACTTTGTGCTTAAGGGCTTTACAATCAGCGGTTGAGTGACCCGGTGCTCCCGAATGATAGGCACAAGCGGACTGTGGATTGTATCCGGCAGGCATGCCATAAGGGTAAGTTGGAGGGGGAATCACACCTATTTTACCAGCAGCCTTTAATTGCTCATACAACTGGTCCAACGACCTGCCTAGATTGGTGAATGTTCGGGTACGGCTTTGGCTGTAGGTTTCAGTAGGTTGGGGATAATCATATGTGGGTCTATTTGGTGGAGGAAATTGTTGATTGTAGGGAGGTCGGGATCGAATTTGTTGAGAGTTAGGTTGAGATATTTGAAAAGGGGCTCTGGGCGAGTTGGTGTAATTAGGGCGAGGTCGAGGATGAGTGATATTGGTGTGATAAACAGGATGAGGGTTTGAATAGTAAGGGTAAGGGTTTGAATAGGTGGGGTATTGTCGAGGTCTAGGTCTTGGGATAGGGTTTCGATCCCAGACAAAAGTGATTTCCCCCTCTTTCTTTTTAAGTTGCGGGTTCTTCCCACTATTCCCCTGTCCTTGTAAGGCATCCAACTGGGATTTGAGGGCAGAGACATTAACAATCTTCCCAGCTTTCACGAAGTCATCGTACTCCTCAAGTTTATTGACAATGGCAGCGAACGAGCATCCAGTCATGCGAAAAATTTCTTCAAAATACGGCGGATCATGTGCTTTAATGAAAGTGCGTATGATTTCGTCCTCAGTCATTGGTGGCTCGACTTTTACAGCTATTTTCCTCCATCTCTTAGCATAGGTTTTGTGGTCCTCAGAGGGTTTTCTCTTTGTCCCTTCCAGCGCAGTTCGTGTCGGAGCCAGCTCGCAATTATACTCATACTGCCTTACAAAAGTATTGGACAAGTCAATCCAGGTTTTTACTTCTTCGGGCTTCAGATTGGAGTACCAATCGAGTGCATCCCCCTCCAGACTTTCTGGGAACAACCGTAAAGGTAGATTCTCGTCATCTATGGGCCTTCCCAATTTGTTAGCAAACAGACGGAGGTGCGTTTTGGGATTGCCAGTTCCATCGTACTTGTTAAACTTAGGGGTTTTGAACCCCTCAGGCAATTGCACGTTTGGAAAGAGGCAAAGCTCATCGTAATCCAGGACTCCTTGCTTGTTCAACCCCTGACTCTTTCTCATAAACTCATCAAAACGGTCAAGGCGTTTGAGCAGCTTTATATCAACGGGAGCGGAAGATTCCCCCATTTCTGGCTTGGTTTGAACAGTATGGTCTGGTAGGAATGGCTCAGCAGCAGTGTGATAAAAAGCTTGTGGATCAGGAGGCATGTTTGGACCACCTTGAGGCTGAAATCCCTGCCCATAGGGAGGATAGAACGGAGGATTTTGAGCGTAAGCATACTGCGGGTTGAAAACTCCCTCAAAAGTGGTTTGAATTGGAGGAATGACAAATGGCTCGGATTCCGGTTGTTTGACGGGCGGAGGCTCGGGCTGCACTCCGCTACTAATGAGATCGTCGATCAACTTCTTTTGGGCGGCCATTTCAGATGCCATTTCCCCAAATCTGGTAAGTAATTCAGTCAACTGAACCCCGGGACTTGCGGCTTCCGGCTGGGTAGTTGCAACGATCTTATCAGACGATTCTGGCTGAGAACTCATGTCTACACGATTCCTTTGGGCTCGACTACGGGATCGCGTTATGATGGAGCTTCGACGAGAAGCTATGTTTAAATATTACCTGAGAATTTTGAAAGGAATTGCCTTTAGATTTAGCCCTCGCTTAGCTTTTTTAACAAAAATAAAACAAAGGAAAAGAAAAAGACAAGAGTTAGTAGATGTTCCAAAAAATTCGGATGCATGTCCTATCGGGGGGCCCTTTTTGTGCCAAGGGTAGGCCTAGAATGATGTAATCCTCTGAGGTAGGCACGATACCATACCTGATGGATCCGATCAACTTATCGACATTTGATTAGAAAGTAATTTGGAAATTTTGGACCAATTGAACAGCGGGAGCTCTCCAACAAAACGAGGACAACTCCGAATGAATGATTGGTTTTGATTGGCACAAGAATTAATTTAACTTTGGCGAGTTTGAAGAAATTTGAAATTTCCTAACACGGATCAAAACCCTAATTTATCCAAATCAAATAAAAATGCAATGGGTGAACAACTAGGCGCTTCAATCTGAAATTTGACATTAAAACCCTAATTAGTTGACTGGGTTGGATGAAATTGATGATTTATTGAAAAATTGACCGAATCACCTTAAAAAGGGTAAAATGGTCAAATGCATTGAATGAAATTTGATTATTTATTCAAAATTGAATGGATAACCCTAAAAATGAATTAAACTAATCAAATGAATTGAATGAAGTCAATTGATCAAACAGATCGAGTGAAATGATGATTTATTCAAAACCGACCAAATCGCCCTAAAACTAGGCAAATCGGTCCAATGGATCGGATGATTTATTCGAAATTGACTAGATCACCCTAAAAAGGGTAAACTGATCAAATGGATCGGACGACTTATTCAAAATTGATTGAATTGACCTAAGAATGGGTAAACTAATCAAATGGATTAAATGAAATTAGTGATCTATTCAAAATCGACTAGATTGCCCTAAAATGGGTAAATTAGTCAAATGAATTCAAAATCGATTAAATTGCCCTAAAATTGAACAAATGGATAAAATGGACTGGATGAAATTGAGGAATAAAATGGTCCAATTAATTGAATGGAATTGACGGCTTATTGCGATGCATTGGTCTATGAGCCTTTTAAAATCAAATTTTGGCCTCAATTGATTTATCGTCTCAATAGTGAGGAAATATTGGTGAATTTGTTCCAATTAATGTCCTTTACGCCAGGGATTTTACCAATTTTGATAAGGTGGCCAAAAAGTGATTATTAGACGCTCATATTCCAAAGATCGCTCTATGAAAATGATTGGATCCTACCTTACCTTGTGCACTACCTCTTTGGATGGTACAAAATATAAACGTGCAAGTCTCCTTGGATTAAGTATCCGAGACACAAGGTGGCTTATTCCTACCACGGGATCCCCTAAATGGCATTCCCCTTCTAGGGTTTATGCATGATGCCAGTTTATTAAAGCGATAAAACATGCAGTTTGAAATGAAATATGACCTAAAGGACCCTTTATACGCCAAGGTTGGCTTAGAATGCTATGCAATTATTAATCTATGAATGCAATATACCAAAATCTTTAAACGTACAATATCCTATCTACACGGGTAGGCTCTAAAAGAAGGTCATGCCAGACCTCTTATTTGCTAGGGTTTGTGAATGCAATGGGGACACAAAACCAAGAAAAGTTAGTTCAGGCAGATGAATACACATAACACATTGTAGCAACGAAATCAATACAAGGAAATAAATCAATAAAAGGGAGAAAGGGGTTGGACCCCTCCCCTCGTGAATAGTGTCCCTAATAGGGTAAGGCAGACGCTATCCTAGGTAAAACTATCATGGATGCATGAGGTTGGGGCTCACTAATGCATCTAGACTCGATAGGTTTTAGGTCCCCGAGCCTTCAGACTTAGAAACCAAAGGTCATCAATCCCAAGGTTTTTTGTTGGTGGCTCGAGCGATTCCCCAGACATTGCCACGCACACGTCGTGTCACTGCCACATGTCTGAGTGAATCTATCAAAAATCCTCAATCTTCGACTAAAAGCTAAAGGCTATTAACCCAAAGCTTAAAGCGGAAGATTAAGTGACCCCTCGGATCGTGCTACGCACACGTCGTGTCACGATCACACGTCCAAGTGGGTCGTCTAAAATCCTAACAGGGTGGAGTGGCGTGACAAGCCACTAAAAGAAAAAATAAATGAGGGGGTGAAAAAATTAAAGCGTATGCACGTATGCAAGTGCTCGTTTGGAGGGGAGGGATCAAGAACCAACGCGAGGCTCTAGGGTATGTCCCCCCCACCCAAATGCAATGCAAAGCGCGAGGTAAAACAAGTACAACATACATCCAAGCAACCAATCATACATACACAAGCGAGGGAATAGTTTGATATGCGCGCGAGGCAAAAAGTCCTAAAAAGGAAAAATGCAACCCTAATATCCAAATGCTATGCATAAAAAGGGTAGAAAAAGGAAAAGAATAGCTAAATCAAATGCTTGGACCCACTTAGGAAGTCCCCAGTGGAGTCGCCAACTGTCGCGCCCCACTTTTTGAATGTGTGAAAGTAGTGTGTATGTGAACGTGTGTGAAAATAAAAGGCCGTGGGACTTGAAAATGTGACGGTTTGGCCAAACAAAGTTCAAAAAGGGTTTTGAATGGAAAATGGAGTCGCCACTTGGTATAGAGTTAGGGTGTACCAAGTCACCCAAAAAGTGGTTTTTTGGAAAAGTAAACAAACCCTTTTTAAAGATGTAAGGCCTGGTGCAACCCAATGAGTACAAACAATTTCACAATGATGCACAAAGATATATCAAATTTAAGCACAATAAAGAAAACTTAATTAAAGAGAAAAGATAAGAAATGCAAACCAAATATCAATCCAATAGCTTCTTCAATAGATGGCGATGCTAACCAAGATGTACAAGTGAAGGATCACTCCTTCCTCACCCCAAACACACTTTGGTTGAGCCAAGGAGTTTTACAACTATTCTAGTTAACCCTCAACAACCTACACTTGAAAGATCACTCACCCAATTAAGAACTATTTTAAACAAATGAGGCAACCTTCACCAAGGTTTTACCACTTCAAGTGATAGGTTCACCTTCACCAAGGTTTTACTCCACCTAGAGAGTAACCTTCACTTGAGCAACCTCACAACCCAACTTTCCAACCCCTTATACAACCAACAAAGAATCTTTCTACTCAAAAATCTCACTTGTAAGCTTGTATTTTGTGTTGGCAAAAGTCTCTTGTCTTCTTGTGCTTTGGTGTGTTTATAGAAGGTGAGAAATGGCTCCAAAAGGCTCTCCAACGGTCAAATATTAAATGCTATCAACTAACTAGCCGTTGGCCTGTCGGACGTCCGAACCCTGCGTCCGAACGTCGTCAGAGAGTCATCAAATCTTTGCGAAATTTCTCGGACGTCCGATGCGATCGATGTGCGTCCGAGGCGTGCGTCCGATCCTTCCGGACGTCCGATGCTTCCTCACGAGCGTCCGACAGAGTTTCCTTCTTGATGTTCTTCATCCTTTCGGACGTCCGATAGCTTCCTTTTGGACGTCCCACATGAGTGCCCTGTTTTTGCTTCTTCTTTTGTGCCACAAGAATCTGTTCTAACAAATTGCTCACATAAAAACATTAGCCCAAATCTACATTTTGTAATCATCAAAACCAAGGTCAACAATCTCCCCCTTTTTGATGATGACAAACAAAATGAAGATTTCTTTGATCAAATAAGTTCAAATAAAACTCCCCCTTAGAAAATGCCAACATACAAAGAAACTTCAATAAGTCCTACTCCCCCTTTTGGCATCAATCAAAAAGCCAACTTCCCCTTTATTTTTCAAGTCAAGACCATAATAGGGTCCTTGGGAGTTATTACAACATGATCTAGCAATCCACATGGATTTCATACCTTTTCTCATATTTTTCTTTACATAGCAATCATTTTGCATATGTCCAAATTGGCAACAAAAGTGACACATGATAGAAGTATTTTGCACATAGGTGGATTTAATGCAACTAATTTTCTTACTTCTTATCATAGCAAACTTATTTGTACCTTGAAAAGATTTGCTTTCTTTTGTTTGAGAAAACGTTTATTTTTCATTTTGGAGAAACTCGTTCAAGTCATTAATTCTTTTCTTTAACACATTTTGTTCCTCCAACATTTTTTCATAAAACTTTGTTTTCTCTTCCAACTTCCTTTTCAAATTATTTTTGCAATCAAAAACACTTTTTTGATTTTTTAAATCATCATTTTCCATTCTCAAACATTTGTTTTCTTGAAAAAGTTTGGAGTTTTCTTCCAACAAATCATTTATTTTTTTTTTCAAATCTTTATTTTTAGCATAAGATTTTCTCAAACTTTTATGCATTTTAATCATAAGAATTTTCACATCATCATCTTCATTATCTTCATCACAAGAAGAGTGATAAGAACTTACCTCATCTTCTCCAACGGCCATTAGTGCCATTTGGGCCAACTCTTCTTTTTCTCTTTTTGAATTGCATTCATCCCATGTAATTTTGCAATCTCCTCTTGAACATCTCTTGTTGAAGATCTTCTTGAAACTTTTGATGTGAGGAGTTATATCATTGTCCACTTCCATGATTTCATTACCCATGAAGGATGGGTTATCCCCCACTTGAGATGCTTTAAAAGCTATGCCTCTCTTATACATTCTTGCATTTTCTTCCTCTTGCACTTTGAATTTCAGCTTTAATTCATAAGAGGTTAGGGTATCCACAAGAGATTCAATGGACATAGAATTTAAATCCTTTGCCTCTTCTATAGCATTTATTTTGTTTTCCCATTCTTTTGGCAAGGCATTCAAAATCTTTCTATTTTTCTCACCCAAAGAATATTCTTTTCCAAGCAATTTAAGATCTTCAATAATGTCACAAAATCTACTACACATCTTATCAACATTTTCAAGAGGATGCATTTTGAAAAATTCATATTGAGAAACAAGCAAAGATTTCTTTTGTTCTTTAATATCTTGGTTACCTTCATGAAATACACACAATTTATCCCAAATATCTTTAGCTGATTTACAACCTTTAATCCTACTAGATTCATTTACATCTAATGCATTGTACAATATACACATGGCCTTGGCATTCAAAGAAAGGTATCTCTTGTCTTTTTCATTCAATTCTTGTCTAGTCTTTAATCTACTCAAATTGGTGGTAGAGTCAACTATTCTAGTTTCATAAGGACCATCTTCTACCACATACCATAATTCAATATAAACGGATTGTAAGAAAATCATCATTCTTTGTTTCCACATGCTAAAATGAGAACCATTAAACATAGGTGGTCTATCAATAGATTGCCCTTCTAAAAAAGAAACTTTTATGGTTGCCATGATCTTTACTCTAAGCGGTTAAGCTTGATCAAAAGAGACCAAGCTCTGATACCAATTGTAAGGCCTGGTGCAACCCAATGAGTACAAACAATTTCACAATGATGCACAAAGATATATCAAATTTAAGCACAATAAAGAAAACTTAATTAAAGAGAAAAGATAAGAAATGCAAACCAAATATCAATCCAATAGCCTCTTCAATAGATGGCGATGCTAACCAAGATGTACAAGTGAAGGCTCACTCCTTCCTCACCCCAAACACACTTTGGTTGAGCCAAGGAGTTTTACAACTATTCTAGTTAACCCTCAACAACCTACACTTGAAAGATCACTCACCCAATTAAGAACTATTTTAAACAAATGAGGCAACCTTCACCAAGGTTTTACCACTTCAAGTGATAGGTTCACCTTCACCAAGGTTTTACTTCACCTAGAGAGTAACCTTCACTTGAGCAACCTCACAACCCAACTTTCCAACCCCTTATACAACCAACAAAGAATCTTTCTACTCAAAAATCTCACTTGTAAGCTTGTATTTTGTGTTGGCAAAATTCTCTTGTCTTCTTGTGCTTTGGTGTGTTTATAGAAGGTGAGAAATGGCTCCAAAAGGCTCTCCAACGGTCAAATATTAAATGCTGTCAAAACTAGCCGTTGGCCTGTCGGACGTCCGAACCCTGCGTCCAAACCACCTGTCGGACGTCCGAACCCTGCGTCCGAACGTCGTCAGAGAGTCATCAAATCTTTGCGAAATTTCTCGGACGTCCGATGCGATCGATGTGCGTCCGAGGCGTGCGTCCGATCCTTCCGGACGTCCGATGCTTCCTCACGAGCGTCCGACAGAGTTTCCTTCTTGATGTTCTTCATCCTTTCGGACGTCCCACATGAGTGCCCTGTTTTTGCTTCTTCTTTTGTGCCACAAGAATCTGTTCTAACAAATTGCTCACATAAAAACATTAGCCCAAATCTACATTTTGTAATCATCAAAACCAAGGTCAACAAAAGAACTTTTAGGTCTACGTAACCAAAGAAAGGGATCGGGGGTCACATTTGATAAGGGAGAAGTCAAAGGCAAAGCCTAAGGCACTCCCTTACCCTAGCCAAAGCTAGTTGCGTGACTTAGCCCTTTTTTTTCCAAATTTTTCTACCAAAGTATGCGTTGCATGTTGGATATGACTAATGGGTATGAGAAAGAAATGTAATCCTAAATCTAAAATGTCTCTTACGAGGCTTTTGGTCCCAACCACATGAGTTGTGGTGGCCAATAAGGAAAGTCCTCATAGAGGTCACGGGCGATGCAAATGAAGACTCAAGTATGCGTGTAAGTGTGCGAATGTAAGAAAAGTGCAAGTGTGCAAATGTGAGAAAAGTGCAAGTGTGCAAATGTGAGAAAAGTGCATATGTGCCAATTGAGAAAAAATGCATGTGTGCTAGTGAATGAAAATATAATAGTAGGTACATATAAGTGCAATTGGGTGCAATTTGTGAGGTAGAAAATAAATGATAAAAGAAGAAAATTGTGCAAATGTGGCATGTGGATAAAAAAGTGAGGAAGTGATATGATAAAAATGAGAGTGCATGAACCTAGAGGAATGCATCAAGTCGGGTACGGGAATGACTCCTAATTTCACGACTTTAATTTTCCCTTTGATTAGAAGGAAGAAACTAGCGTGCTAAGGCTATTTTGTAGCCACACTCGCTCGTTTCCCTTATCGAATGGGGACTCTCAAGCAAATGGATCCTATAACTAGCATGAAGATGCAAAAACCTAGAATGAAGGGGAAAGGATTAGAGGAGCATGCCAAATGCTAGAAACTAAGAAAAATGCATGAAATGTAGTGAAACATGCAAGTATGAACCAGCGAGAGAAATCCCTAAGGGTCTAGTGTTGGACTAGCCCATATCTATGAATTCCTACTAGCGTTGGACTAGTGGAAAACGGGACAAAGAGCCACAACTAGCGTTGGACTAGTGTGGTGACGTGCATTCATCCATTACATTCATCTATGACTATAGAAAGCAAGTAGACATGCAAATCATCTATAAACACGTAGCACATAACACTTAGCATGCTCGACTAAATGCAAGAGCCTAATAAAGCAAATTAACACATAGCAACAAAAGCAAGCAATGAACCTATTACATTTGCTAACTAAAACAAAGGGGGAGGGGAAAAATGGGGCAAAAATGCTCTCCAAAACCCTATCTATTACAAGCCAAGAGGTGTACACATACCCCATAAAGAATAACTTAAATAAAAAACAAAAGTAAATGAAACAAATGAAAGGAATTAAAGAAAGGCAAGGGAAGCAAAGAAGACATGCAATTCGCACTTAGCACGTAGAATCACATAAGAGAGACAAAAAGGGATAAAAGAAGTTGTACCTCCCCCTGTTTGTAATGCTAATAAGGTGGACAAGACTTAACTTGGGCTATAGTCACCAAAGAAAGAGATAACTTGGGCTAAAACCATCAAAGCAAGGGATTAATGCACCACTTTAAAGCTAAGTAAAATAAAAGGCAAAAAGGAAACTCTAAACACCTTAGAAACTTCAAAAGGGGTGTTAACAAACCACCAAATTCTTCCCTAATAGCGACTTAAATGTAGTCAAAAGGTACTTAATTTTAAAGGAGTTAGATTATTGACCAAACTTCTAAGATATAAGAACTTCTAAGGACCCAATTGCAAACATTAATCAACCATTCAAAACCCAATTAACACTTTTTGGGAAATTCATGGGTCCAAGAGCAAGGAAGGGGTCAAATAATGGTTAAAATGCAAATACTTTAGGACTCAATTGCAATAAATTTAAACACAAAAGGGCCATAGTAGCATGAGAATGAACATGTGGGCAAAAGTACAATTGTTGAAAGTTAAATTGCATGCAAACCATGCAAACCCACGATACAAACTGTCTGCTACAAAAGAAAACATTCTGATGAAAGCTTTCTGCAATTCGGCAACTTACAAAGCCAGCCTTCAAACATCATCAAATCCCAACACAACCTACCACAAAATCTTCTCACTTTGCATCACAAAACCCTAGATTTGAGCACAAAATGTCGGACAAAAAGAGCATGCAAACCTTGACAGTTCCTACAACGTTCGAACATTTTGAGATTTCAGCAACTACATGCACGACAAAACTTAACATACATGCAACAAATCAGAAACAAACCCGAGTACTAGGACTTTATCCCATTGTTATTAGCGTGATCATCTATCCTAGAAGATCCAATCAAATCAACATGACCAGAAGTGCAGCAAAGAAAGGAGAGAAACTTACGCCACGTACCAACCCAATTTTAAACCACACTCTGAACTCTTTATGAAAAGAACAATGTTTGACGCGCAAAAACAGCTTGAAGTGAACGCTGCTGCTGGAAAAACTCATATAAACAGCTAGGGGCAGGAAAAAAAAAGAAAAGATAGCAGCAAAATCATGAGGATGAAATGCAGCTTTTTGGCCCTAAATATACAGCCTGCCTCGAAGATTTTTCAGACAAAAATCATAGTTTGAAACCAGACAACAAGGTACCTCTCTTCGACACCCAAACAAGTACCGAAAGACAAACATTTTCCTGAAGTTTTCATGCACATGTTGCGAGAAAAACTACTGCAACAGAAAGAAAAACACTTGCTGTAATTCTCTCATTTCAACTGAGACCCACGGACATGAATCAAAGCAAACCCAAACAAACACAAGTGCAAAGACCTCAGGACCATGTTGTTAACCTCAATCAAATGCTATTGTTTATCCTAAATGCAGTCTTCATAGCATATATTGTTCATGTTATCTCAGATAAGCAACAAACAACAGCAAGAAAGTCTAACCAACTACCACTTCAACGACCCAAAAGAAAAGAAAAGGACCCTTCCAAGCTGCTGCAACATGCCAAGAGACTTCAGCTTGTTGCAGCAGATTTTTAGGCACAACTCTTAAGCACAAAACATTCTAGAAACAGGCGAAAAGATTCATCAAAAATCCTTACTAGTTTTGAACATAGAATTCTTTGACTTAAACACAAAATCAAAAAGGATGCGCATACAAAGCTAGGAAATAAAAATTCTGCAACTTTCTCGTGCATCCAAAATTTGTTTGTGCAAAGTGAAGCCTATCCAAACGCTATGCATTAACTTATTTCCATCAGATTCATAAGTTCACACAGATAAAAAAATGCAGCAGAGATGCTATGGAAGGGACTTATAATGAACGTTCATGATATACCACACCTGGGTTTCTGTCTCTCAAAACCCAGTCCAAGCTAAAAGATTCTAAGCACAAAAACAGGCAAAGCTGCAAACTTTCTGCAATTTTTGTTCGGCCAAAACACAATCATACAGTAAAATTCAAATGAGACCTACTGATTCATCACATAAACTCCAAACATCACAACTTTATCAGTAAAGAACCATCAACTAATCACAGAAGCAAAGACAGAAGCAAATAACGATAAAGAAAACAGCTTTCTACCATAAAAGATAAGGATCTTACCTTAAATACGAAATGAAGCGTGGGATGACTAAAGAAAAGGCTGAGATGGTTTCTGCCGGATCTTCAAAGGAACGTCAACGGAACAACGATGATAAGGATCTGTCACCTTCTTGCAACCCCAAACTCTTTTCCACCTCACCCGTAACTTCTTTTTCCCAGCCGCCAAGCTTTTTCTTTCGGCCAAAGATTTTGCAACTGCCTACCTCTCGCTCTCTCCCTTTCGGTCTCTTTCTAAACCTCAAATCCTGGTTTTCCTTCTACCTCAGACCCTGTGTGAACCCGTATTTTCCCTAATAATTTTCCTAGGGTTTTCCCCCTTTAATTGCATGTTTTCTGCATTTTCTGGCTTAGGAAAATTTTCTTGGTGGATTTTATGAGTAATTATAGTTTTTAGATGATTTTTCTAGTATTGGATAGTTTTTGAAAAATTAAGGATATATAACGGACGTGGGACCCACTAGTGCGAAAAGTTCGGGAAAATTCGGCCAATAAGGTTAAGTTTCGGATACTGGGTGAAATTTATCGGGTGTTAAGAGATAAGTAGAGGATGAGATGTGATTGATGTGAGAGGAAACAAAAGGATAGAAATGCATTTAATGGAGTGACAAGTGTCACACTTCCATTGGTTGAAGCCTAAGACAACTATTCACCTTTTTGACCTTTCTTTACCATTTGATTAAATATCTCAAAATTGACCAAAAATTCACTCTTTCTTTCTTCATGTTGGCCGGCCATCTTGAGCTTAAGAGGGAAGAAAACTCTTCAAACTTTTAGCTACCATCTAGTGCAAATCATCCAAACCAATTGCTGAAATTTGTTTCTACTCCATAAAATCCCTCCATTTGGTGCTAGTAAGTGATTTTGTGGAAGTGTTCAAGGAAGCTAAGGTGTCCTACAACTCCTTCTCTCTTGTTTACTAGGTAAGTGGTGATTGAACTTCCTCCTACACTTAATGAAGCTTAAGTTGTGCTTAGTGGTAGCTAAAGTGCTGAAATTTGTGGTTTATTTCTTGGTTTGAGATGAATTGGTGAAGTTTTCAATTTATTGATGAATTTTCTGGTTTAATGTGATCATGATGTTGTGGCTATCTAGGATGATTGGTAATTGCAACCAATTTTGGATTTGGAAGGAAATGTGAAAAGTTAGGGTTTTATATCCCCAATTCTGTCCGGTTTTGTATCTCATGGTTAGGGGCCGAATTGGCCTTTGCTTAAAAACATGAAAGTTGTAGGTATTGATGTGTTTGAGGTGCCTGTAAAATTTCAGGTCATTTGGAGTAGTGTAGAGTGAGAAATGTCGTTTTTACTGTTGCTGTTCTGGGCTCATCAGGATGGCCGAACTGAGCTTGTAATTGGCTGTTTTGACTGGAATTACTTTGGATTTGATTGTTGAGGTCTTCTGATGAAATGTAGCTTGATGTCCTAGCTACCATATGCCTTTGGAATTTCAGCATTTGGACCTGTATAGACTGAGTTGTACTGATTACAGCATAGTGTGATTTGTAAACCTGTAATTACGGATCTGGTTTGGTATTCTGCATATTTGACCTAGTTGTGCTAGGATTTGGACTGAGTGGCCTTCTACATTGTTGTAGCCCTGTCTTTTAGCTTCGAGATGGTGGGTCTTGCACCCTCATCCGATAAGCGTAGCTCATTTTGTGCCATTACCGCATAATGAGGCCAAAACTATTTTTGTTGTTAGGGCCAAATGAGTTACATTTCCTGATTTTCTGGTTTGCTATAATGCTTATATATGCATATGAAACCTTATTGGGGTTGTGATTGGCATGGCTTTATGACTCGTTATCGAGTCTCATTGTATTTGTTTGTATGTTTTAGGACGTGACGGGGGTTCACGACGTCCTTTTAACGACGGTGCATGAAACATCACTTACTTGAGTGGTGAGTATACTACTCACTTGAATGTTACAATGTGGCTTTGCTATATGTGATTTTGATGCCTTGAAGGCTTATTTGGCTATTGGAATTGATTGAGGTGAGGGTGTACTTGACCGCCCTCACCCCTTGTGATACCGTTAATGACTGTTTACTGCTTCACTGATATACTGCACTTGCTCTATGAGATATTGAATTCACTTCATGAAAAACTGATTTGGTGTCGTTTGGACGAGTATCCAATGGCCTTACTGTACTACTGAGCTCAACCCCGTTGGTAGTCAATTGAATCGAGCCGGCGAGGGCTTGGTCGTGAAAATTGACATGCCACGGGGACTGTACTGGGGAATCTTGTAGTAATGAGACTCTTGATTCCGGTAAACTCGAGTATTACCAAAACCTACTGATTGGAGTGCGGGCCCGGTTGGGGTATGTTTGGTGGAAGGGATGGGAGTGAAGTGGGTTCTACGGTTGGTACTCATAAACGTTGACGGAGAGTCAACGAGATTGGATCAAGAATGTAAGCGTGGAAATGGGCTCTTGAGAGCCGTCCGTATCCTTTTGCCGACTGGTTTTATTCTTTAATTGTGTACTTGAAATGAAAGGTTGTGCTATATGCTCTTTGTTGCTTATGTGGTAGTAACTCACTGGGCTTAAGCTCATTCCGTTCCATTTGTTTTCCTTACAGGAAATGACCCTTTTTGGAAAAGGTTGTGTTAGTTGGTTGTCAAGTTGAGCTCCTGTAAATATCTTTTGAATAGCTCTTTGAATGAAACCCTAGTGTGTATTGGGTTCAATTTCTTTTGATTGGCAAACCGAACATGTATATCCATGATGAATCGTTTTCATATGCCGCTTTGGCTTTTGGCTTGTAAATGTTACATTTCAATGTATATATGTTTGGTCGACATTTGGTTGGATTTCGGATTAACTCGTTTTTCAAACGGCAAAAGAAAAATTTGGCTACTCTCGGCCTAGTATCCGGATTCGGACATGGCCGGTACTGTTCATCATCGGCTTCGATTTTTTTTCGTTTTTGTTATTTTGTGATTTTGACTTGTTTACGCGCGTGGGTATGTTCCGGAACGTATTAGATCGACGTAAACTGATCCGTAGTCCTGGCGAGAGCTGGGCAGGCAGTCCGCTAACCCCTTTGGTTCGCCTTAGGGGAAAGTGGGGCTGTTACAGACCCACTCTCAAAGCTTGCTTTTTTCTTGCTCACTTGACTGCAACTCTGAGCTTTCCTTTCCTCTTTTCCTTCTACCCTGCGACTTTCTCTCCTACCCACGGTTGTTCCTGCTTTCTTTTCTCAGTCCCCCAGACCCACGGTCTTTCCTTCCCGCTGTATCTTTTTTCTTCCTTCTCTTGTTTCTTTCACTGCCGTAGCTTCCTCCCTCAACCGCCAACGTCCCCTTCCGTCCTTGCTTTCTTCTCGCTCTCTCTCGGAACCTAGCCCTTTTTTCTTGCAGCCCTTACTCAGTCCCTCGGTTTCTCTCCTTTTCTCTCTTGTTTCTTTCTACAGCCGTCCACCTTCTCTCCTTTTCACTCCTGGCTGCGGCTATCCTTTTATAGGAACCCCCCAATCCCTAAACCCTCACCTCAAAGGTGAGGATAAGGGATTTGTTTCTGCCAAGATTTCCAGCCCTTCGCATGCGCGGCTGTCCTTGCAAGCCGCGGCAGCTTGAATGCGCGGCTGTCCTTGCAAGCCGCGTTTCCGCAGCTTGAATGTAAAAATCTCCTTTTTTTTTTTTTAGTAAAAAATATAAATAACTAATTAATAAAAATAACTAATGAAGAAAAGACTGAATACAATGAGTGGAACTAGGCATAAAAGGATAAAAATGAAATGCTAATTTTTCTTTCTTTTTCCTTTTCTTTTTTTTTTCTTAAATAGCCCAAAACCCGCAATCGGGTTTCCCCTTTTTTTATTTTTCATATTTTTCCCAAGAAAACATTGAATTTAAATCAAAACAACTAAATCATATTTTTTGAATGCTTTTCCTTTTTCCTCTTTTTTTCTTTTTCGAGAAATTCTATGCTAAAAACTTACAAATAAAAACTAAAAAATAACTAAAAAGTAAATAAAAGCTAACACGACAAATAAAAATAAAAAATAAATAGTAAATGAAATTATTCTAAAAATTTGGTGTCTACACAGCGGATCACCTAAACCCGTTGATCACGTGGTCAACGAACCTCGGTACTTGTAGAAGACGCCACAATCTAGCGCGGTCCTAGATTGATAAGTCAATTGAATACGTAAGATACAAGTCTAAGATATTCAAGGTGCTTCAATGAAGCTTGAGAGAACTCTCAATGTAATTTTTATTAATCGTCAAAAACTTTTCCCTGAAGGTCTCTTGCCTTGGCTATATATAGCCATACAATTTGAAAACCTAAAGTGACTTGAAAACCCTAACTCGGCTAGGCTAGGCCTTTGGCCCGATTCCACAACTCAAATCCACTATCTAATGGTCAGCTTATAATCGATCCAATGAAGGCTTTAAACTGGCCCAACATAACCCAATAAAAGCTAATTAACCAACTTAAGTAATAGTGAGCCTAGACTCTATAAATCGGATCCAACTCAACATGAGGTCTTGGACCGAATTTATTCCTAGCAAATAAAATAGAAATCTAGAAAATAAACTACTAACTATTACTAAAAGATTCAATCTTTTGCAACCCAAAACATAGCCCATAAGCGGCCCATATTCCGTATCATTCCCCTCCTCTTGAAAAAAGATTTGTCCTCAAATTGTGGTTGGAAATGAATGGTACTACAAGAGTTGGCAGTATGACACCTCAAATCTCCACATATTGGCTCTCTTAGAATGAAGGATACTAGCATACGTCATGAATATTGTAATTCGGTGCACATGTCTCTTGATCAGCTTGAAAATGCTCACAATCCGCCATGGGAAACTCAAGGCTTTACTCCAACCACTCCAAAGCTCTCTAATCAGCATTGTGTCATGAATGGTCGAATTTGGACCTACACAATAAATCACACGATTAGTATGTGTAGGTATAAAATCACTTGACAGCTTACCATTCACATTCACAAGATAAGGATCTTCATAGTGATGCTCAATCAGGCTAGAAAAGTCTCGGACATGATTGTGCAAAGTTACAAAATTCATTGCAAGTTGTTGTTGGTATGGCCTATCTTGCACAAATGGAGCAAGATCGAGATAGGTAGCTTTTGAACCCTCAAATTGAAGAATAAAACCAGGTTGTAAGGAATCAGAATTTGGACCAATGAGGAAAGAATTGTCACCAACAAAATAAGAAGGAAATTTATAACAAGTTTCAAGTGTAGAAACTCCATTTGAAACTTCATTATTCCTCCCAACAAGCAAATCAGGCTCATGGTTGACGTTGAACATCAGTGGATGACAAAGAGAGACAACACTTAAGGTGCAAACTCCATGAAAAGTTTGATATTCACCAATGGATTTAGGCATAGAACATGCCAAGATCAACTCAATTTTTCCTTGCTTAACCTGCATAAAAGTAGAAACACTAAACAAAGTAGAGTCAAGATCGTTAGAAAAAACATATGATCTCACATCCTTTCTCACAATCAGCTTACTCTTAGAATTTTTAATCTCGTTTTCATGCTCAGTAGCTGACTTTTTCCCTTCATTATTCTCAACCTCTTTCTCCTTTTCAACTCCCTCGAATTTTACCTCTTCAGTCACAATTCTCTCATCTAACTCTTTCTTCATACTATAATGCTCATGCTCACTCTTCGTGTATGCTAGATCAATACAAAGTTGCTTAGAATTAAGCGACACAAGCCTGGTATGACGGCAATTAAATGTGAAGGAATACTTATTAGTATATCCATCATATTTGACTTCTCGATTAAACATCCACCATTGTCCCAACAGCACATGTGTCACTTGAATGGGAACTACATCACACAACACCTCATCCACGTATGGGCCAATACGAAAAGGAACAAGTGTGTGCTTAGTAATCCAAATATCACCACTATCACTTTGCAACTTGTAAGGTCGAAGATGATCAATGGTTGGAAGATTCAATTTCTCAACCAAGACAGTACTTGCGAGGTTAACTTCACAACCCTTATCAATGGCTAAGCTGTAAACTTTATCCTTGATGTGGCAACGTGTATAAAACCAATCATTTTTTTGAGCTTCAATGATTTCCAATTGCTCAGTTATTTCACGCAATGCCACAGTATTTACTCCTTTAGGCACAAGATGGTGAAGCTCCAGTTGAGCATTCGTTTGTCTCATACTTTTATTACCTGTAAAACTCAACAAACATTAGTAGAACAGTCCTCACTCGCTCCCTTACGTGTTTTCGCTCAGCTCTCGTGTATGTTACTCAAAGAGCACTCTAAGAATCTCGCCAATGCTCTCAAGCCCTCTTGAAGAAATTAGAGCTCCTCCCAGGCAAACAATGAACTTCCAATTTTGGAGCACGAGAATGTGGCAATCCTCAATGGAATAGAGAATAATGGAATGATTCACTCGAGGGACAATGAAATGGCACGACTCCAATGAAAGGAAACACAAAGACTAAGACACAGAAAGGAATTGAAGAAAATGACCCGACCTAAAGGAAAATAAAAAAAAATAAAAAAATAAAAAATACTCTTCTCCCTTTTTTTTTTTTTTTGAGAACCGCAAGCTGCCTTGCTTGTTAGTAGGTCTGGATGGCGTTTCTAAAAGGCTGGAATGGAGGCTAAAAGATAGGAGGAAATGTTGCCAAAATATGGGAAAGTAATCCCTAAAAAGTAGGGACAAGGGCGGCTATAATGTAGGAAGTGGTGAGAAAAAAATAAGGAGAAAATTTAGGAGATTGAGTTTTGGAAGCTTTCACAATTAGGAAACCTCAAGGATAGGAAGCCAATTTGGTTTTGGAAAACCCCAATGAAAGGCCCGACTGGCCTAGGCTATTACATACCCTAATGGCCGTGCACTTTAACCCCACAAACCGCAAACAAGCTCGCAAATTCTGGTCAAGGCAATTTGGCAATTTTGGCTAGGATCAAGACAAGAATAATGAGTTATGGACAACCGAGATGGTGCAACTAACCCTTCTCAGGCTCCCCCCCAACGGGTTACCCAAGATTTGCCCAAGAAATTTACTCTAAAACCATGAAAACCCTTTACCACCGCAAGGGAGTACAAGAAGCTTTTTGCTAAAAGAGTGACTCAAATTCCCAAGGCTCAAAGTGGTCAAGAATTTCAAGAAGTAGTGGACCAAAACTTTTGAATTTTTGTGTTTGTTTTGGCTTTTGTTTTATAGTTCGGACCACTATGTAGCACTTCAATTGGTTGGCAATAAAATTTCTGGAACTTGGCTTGGCCGAAACAATTATGTTGCTTGCTGTCTTTCTTTTCTTTTCTTTTTTTTTAAAGCAACAAGGTGAAATAATGGTCAGCTAGAGTGTTCTTCGCTTGGGACTTGGCTGGCCGCTTTTTTTTTAATTTGTGTATGGCCGACAAAAACAAGCAATCAGTTTTCATGCAAAACAGCTTCAGCTAAGGAAATATTTGTGTATGGCCGACAAAAAACAAGTAATCAGATTTCATGCAACTTAGATTTCACTTGTCAGAGGACAACTCAGATTTCATGCACTTGCTAATTTACACCAAATACCCCTGGGCTGTTTCCAAACTCACGACTGTGAGATGATTGCAACTTCCTAATTAACGGTTTACACCCAAAACAGTCCACAACTCACGGTTCGCAAGGAAAATTTCGGACAGCAAGGGAAACACAGGTATGGCAGCCGTTCCTTTTCTCTTCTTCTCTCTTTTTTTTTCGACTTTACTGGGTTGTGCACACAACTCAAACTCACAACTGCTAACCCGGATAGACCACCACTAACAGCAAATAACGGAGATCACAACCTGGACAGGCTACTACTCACGGCAACACGAGATGCAACAAGAGGGAAGAAACCCTAACCGCCGCAACTAGCTTCTTCTTCTTCTTTTTTACTCAAGACACCTCTAGAACAACCCTAATGCCCCTCACAGACAACCCCAAAAGTTGTGGCAGCCGTACACAACTCAACATGCACGCTGGACAGATCCGGATGCAAGACAACCAACGAGAGACAAAACAGATTTTTAACACACGGCTAAGAGGAAGCAATTGCGGACTGCCCTCAACAGATTGTAGCCGTTTGTTGGACTGAAATTGTGACCCTCAAACACAACAATAACTTCAGACTTGATGCGGACAGAATTAAGGACAAAACGGCAGAAAACCAAAACAGACCAAACGACACAATAATGGAGCAACAACTCAGAATTTTCAACCAATTTTCGACCCAAAACAAGATCCACACAGATGCGACAATGTGAGAACACGTAATTTTCCCATTTTCTAGGTTTTATTATTTTTCATGGCTTGTTTTCTGCATTTTCGTGATTAGGAAAATTTCTAGATAATTTTTGTGAGTACATAGGATTTTTAGATGATTTTTCTAGTATCGGTTAGGTTTTGAGAAATTAAGAGCGTATATCGGACGTGGGACCCGCTAGTGCGGAAAGTTCGGAAAAATTCGGCCAACTAGGTTAAGTTTCGGATAATGGGTTTCAATTATCGGGTGCTAAGAGATAATTAGAGGTTACCCAAGTGGATTGGTGTGAGAGGAAACAAAGTGATAGACATGCATTTAAAGAGGTGACAAGTGTCACTTGGGGATTGGGTTTACCTTTTGACTATTATTTCTTGTTTTACCATTTGACTAAATAAACCAAAAATTACCAAAAATCATCTTCATTCTTAGCTATTGTGGCCGGCTCTCTCTCTCTCTCTCTCTCTAAGCAAAAGAAAGAAAACTCTCCAAGTTCTTGCTTCCATTTAGCTCAAATCCATCAAAACAACCACTTAAACTTGCTTTTGTTCCATAAAACATCTTCACTTAGTGTTGGTAAGGTGATTGGTGAAGTTGTTTGGAAAGCTAAGGTGACTAGTTGCTCTCTCTCTTGTATTACTAAGGTGAGTAGTGAAGGACCCCTCTCCTCACTCTAATGATGTTTAATTCATGATTGGTGGTAGTATAAGATGCAATTTTATGGATTATATCTTGATTTTTGGTTGAATTGGTGAAGTTTTATAATTATTGGGGATTTTTATGTTTTCATATGAATATGATTATGTGGTCATGTATGATGATTGGAAATGATAGTTAAGGAAGTTAGAAGGTGGAAAAAGTGGTTAATTGCAAGCAATTTCTGTTTTGGAAAGAAAATTGGAAAGTTAGGGTTTCATTGTTCTTCATTCTGCCTGGCACTGTAGCTCATAGTTAGAGGTTGAATTGGCCTTGGGATAAAACATGAAAGTTGTAGAGAATGATATTTTAGAGATTCCTACAAAATTTAAGGTCAATCAGAGAAATGTAGCTTGTGAAAAGATGGAATTACCCTTGCTGCCCTGGTTTTACCCGAATTTGATAGTTGCGTCTGTAATTGGTTAATTTGGTTGGGAATGCTTCGAAATTGGTTGTTGAGGTCTTCTGATGAATTGTAACCTTGTATCTTAGCTTTAGGATGGCTTTGGAATCACTGGATTTGGACTTAGGTAGCCTAATTTATGATACTTGCACCAGAATGCGATTTGTGAACCTGTTTTGGCGGTTCTGGTGTAGTATCTTGCATTTTTGACCTGGTTACACTCGAAACTGGACAGAGTTTCCTTCTTCAACATGGTTGACCTATCTCTTAGCTTCGAAAAAGTGTCTATTGCACCTTCATCCGATAATCGTAGTGCCTTTGGTGCCAAAACCGCAAAATGATGTCAAAACTGTTTTTTTTTTGTTAACGCTTAACTCCATTTCCGGATTTTTCTGGTTTCCTCTAATGCTTATGTATGCTTATGGAACCCTGTTTTGGTAGTATTTGACATTGGTTTATGACTCGTTATCGAGTCTCATTGTACTTGTTTGCATGTTTTAGGGCGTGACGGTGGTTCACGACGCTCCTTTGACGGAGGTGTATGAAATATCATTTTCAAGCTTGGTGAGTGTACTACTCACTTGTGTGTTACTCTATGGCTTTGATACTTAAACTTGATGTGTTGAATGTTTATTGCACCTTTGATATTGATTCAAGTGAGGGTGTACTTGATCACTCTCACTTATATGCCTTATATCATTGTTGTTATTGAAATGTTACATGGAATGTTACATGAAATGAAAGTACTTGACTTGGTGTCGTTTGGACGAGTATCCAACGACCATGATTGTTACCATTGAGCTCAACCCCATTGGTAGTTGATTGAATCGAGCCGGCGAGGGCTTGGTCATGCCAATTAATGAACCTTGGGAACTGTTATATGGAATCTTGTAGTATGAGAGACTCTCGATTCCGATATACTCGAGTAATACCACATTGCAAGTGTTTGGAGTTAGGGCCCGGTAGGGGTATGTTGGGTGGAAGGAATGGAAGTAAAGTGGAGCCTACGGTTGGTTACTTTTAAACATTGACGGAGGGTCAATGAGGTCCGATCAAGAATGCAAACGAGGAAAAGGGCTCTTGAGAGCCGCCCGTATCCTTTTATCACCACTATTGATGTGTGCCTTTGTTTACTTTGATGAATTGGAATGAAAAGCTTTATGCTTATGTGAACTTTGCTGCTTGAGTGGTATTATCTCACTGGGCGTAAGCTCATTCTATTTCCTTTTGTTTTCCTTACAGGAAAATAAATACTTTTGGACTGGATTTGATAGTTGGTTGCCGAATTGAGCTAGTTGGACATATCTTTTGTATAGCTCATTGATTGAAACCCTAAATGTACTTTTGGGTCCGTTTCTCTTTTGATTTGGCAAACCATACATGTATCCACTTTTGAATAACTTTTGTATGCCACTTTGGATTGTTATATGCTTAATTTCAACATGTAAATATTTGCTTGATGTTTGGTTGGGTTTTGACGTGTCGGTTACTATTCATGGCCGACTCCGGATGCATTTTTTTATTTTGACATTTTGACTTGTTTACGCGCGTTTGTAAGTTCCGGAACGCATTAGATCGCTCTAAACTGAATCGTTAGTTCTGGCGAGAGCTGGGCAGCAGTCCTCTAACCCCTTTGGTTCGCCTTAGGGAAAGGTGGGGCTGTCACAGGTGGTATCAGAGCCTAGGTTTGAATTGGCCTGGGTGTATTAGAAATGCTTGATTTGAGGATTATTTTGGTTACGTCCTTTAAGATTATTATACTTATTTCTTCTTTTGGTGTAGGATGGACGGTCATGGTGAGCCTAGTAGTCCTCCTGCTGGAGAGCTACCCCGTGGGGTGCTTCCGGTGATTCCGTACTAGATCCGGCTCAGAAGGGCCGTTGTGCGTTGGTGCCCGGTTAACCGCCTCCGACGTTGCGAGTGTCGACACAAGTACGCTTACCCTAATGCTCTGGTGTTGGCCGTGGCCGAGGAGCGTAAGGAGTTGGCCAAAGATAAGGCTAAGCTTGAGGCCGAGGTGAACCAGCTTAGGGCGGCCAATGAGAAACAGGCCGAGCGCATTAAGGGGTTGGAGTATGACGTGCTTGAGGTAGAGGATAGGGTTGATGACCTCTGCACTCAACTTAGGGAAGTTCGTGAGCGTGAGTCTAAGAGAGCCCGAAAGGTGAAGATTCGAGCCGCATCGATCCTGAATCTTTGCACCGACGTGGTCGAGGGCATGAATGACGAGGACTCCTGTGCGGGGCCCGAGGCTGGGGTTGGATTACCCATCGGGTGGGTCTACTAGCTCGTCGTGGACTAGGTCACGACTCCTAGAGTTTTTGGGATAGTGTTGTTTTTGTATATAGGGCGGATAGGGAGAGAGCCTTAGCTAATCGTTTTGTACGTTTGGGTTAGCTACGTGTATATTTCTTTTGATGGGGCTTTTCTTCCGTG
Source organism: Coffea eugenioides (assembly GCF_003713205.1). Lineage (NCBI taxonomy): Eukaryota > Viridiplantae > Streptophyta > Magnoliopsida > Gentianales > Rubiaceae > Coffea > Coffea eugenioides. The sequence goes on from NC_040043.1 coordinate 25,976,951, forward strand.
GATTGTCCATGTTTGTACTTGACTTGACTGGTTGTTTGATATGTGTGATGTTTGCCTTGTTTGGAATGTATATATATATGTGTAAAAGTTTTGGGATTTATTTACATGCATTGTCATTTTATTGTTCTAGTACGTTTGTCTAGATCAAATAGATTTTATGGAAGGCACACGTAGTGGACGGGGGCGTGGGCGGGAATAGGCAACCTACGCCAGACCGGGGTACCGGGGAAACCTCCTCTGGACCTAATCCTGAACCGAGAGTTGACCCCAACGTGCAAATAGCTGCCGCTATGCAGCAAATGACCAACTTGCTGGCACAAGTGGTGCAGCAACAAGGCCAGAACCCAAACCCTAATCCTGGAAACCCCTGGAAACCCTGGCAATCACGTCGAGAGCGAAGACAGAGCTCTTGAACGATTTCAAAAGTTTGCTCCACCCAAGTTCATTGGGGGACCCGATCCGGATGTCGCCGAAAGGTGGCTCGAGAAGATGGTCGATATTTTCGCTGCCCTGCACTATACCGAAGAACGGCAGGTGACTTTTGCCGTTTTCCAGTTGGAAGGGGCGGCCCGTTCCTGGTGGAATGTCATTCGGCAAAAATGGGAGCGGGAACAAACGCCCAGGACTTGGGTAAATTTTATGAGAGAGTTAACGCGAAATTTTTCCCTCCTCTAGTTCAGGAGAGGAAGGAAGATGAGTTTATTCGACTCCGCCAAGGGGCTCAGTCTGTCGCGGAGTACGAAAGCCAGTTCACGCGCTTATCCAAATTTGCCCCTGAGTTGATTATGACGGAGCAACGGCGAATTAGGCGTTTTATCCAGGGCCTGAACGTGGAAATTCAGAAGGACCTCGCGGTGGCCCAGATTAACGCTTTTAGCGAGGCGTTGGGAAGGCCCAACGGGTAGAGAGCGCCAGGGTACAAGTACGGAACTTCCAGGCGAAGAAGCGGGGTTTTCCTGGAAGCAGCTCCGGGCAAGGGGATAAAGGTACCCCCTCCAAGTTGGGACGAGGAGCTGGAGGTGGCCGACAGACGAGTTTCGGCAGAGGGGCTCAGACCAGGGGTGGCTCAACCGGGAGAGGCCAAGGCGGAAACTTCCAGAAGGGTTCAGGTTCGGCGTCCCGTGGGCCTTGTGGGTACTGCGGAAAGCCGAATCACTCTGAAGATAATTGCTGGAAGAAGGGAGGCAAATGTCTGCGATGCGGAAGCGCAGACCACCAGCTTGCTACTTGCCCACTCTTAAAGCAAGACGGAAAGGGAACTCAAACCGCGCCAAAGACCAATACGGGACCGGATAAGGGGAATGGGACGAAACCTAAGATGCCAGCTCGAGTATATTCGTTAGAACCTCAACAGGTCCCAGATTCCTCAGAGGTCGTAGAAGGTACGATCCCTATTTTCCACCGTTTTGCCAAAGTTTTAATTGATCCTGGTGCCACTCATTCCTTCGTTAACCCTGATTTCATGTGTGGCATCGATATAAAACCTGCTAGTTTACCATACGACCTAGAAGTTAGTACACCTACGGGGAATCAACGTTTGGTTACTAGTATGGTTTATAGGGATTGTGAAATGTGGGTAGGAGAGAAGAGAATGTTAGGGGACTTGATAAGCTTGGTCATTAAGGGGTATGATGTGATATTGGGTATGGACTGGCTAGCCAAGTATAATGCCCAACTGGATTGTAAAACAAAAGTGGTAGAATTCCGCATTCCTGGTGAGGCGACCTTAAGGTTGGATATAAGGGGTAGGTTAGCCTCATCTGCTTTGATTTCGGGCATTCGGGCTAGGAAACTGCTAAGTAGAGGGGCGCAAGGATTTTTAGCCTTTCTGATTAATACCCCCACGGATAAGTTAAAGGTGGAGGACGTGGCCATAGTAAAGGAATTTTCGGACGTGTTTCCTGATGAGCTAGTAGCTCTACCTCCGGAAAGAGAGATTGAATTCAAAATAGACCTGCTACCGGGATCCTCACCTATCTAAAAAACACCATACCGAATGGCTTCTGCTGAGCTCAAGGAGCTAAAGATGCAATTACAGGACCTCTTGGAGCGGGGATTCATTCAAGAGAGTGGGTCTCCTTAGGGAGCTCCTGTACTGTTTGTGAAGAAAAAGGACGGTGGATTGAGGATGTGTATCGACTATCGGGGCCTGAATAATATCACGGTGAAAAATAAGTATCCACTGCCCCACATAGATGAGTTGTTTGACCAGTTGCAAGGAGCGGTGGTTTTCTCGAAACTGGATCTCCGTCAAGGGTATTATCAGCTATTAATCAGGAAGGAGGATATTCTGAAAACTGCTTTCAACTCAAGATACGGGCATTACGAGTTTGCAGTTATGCCCTTTGGATTAACGAACGCTCCTGCCACCTTCATGGATTTAATGCATAGGGTTTTTAAGCCCTACCTGGATCGCTTTGTCGTAGTCTTCATCGATGACATTCTAGTCTATTCCAAGACGCGTGAAGAGCATGAGCAACACTTGAGGATTGTCTTACAAACCCTAAGAGACCATCAACTGTATGCCAAGTTCAGCAAGTGTGAATTTTGGCTGGAGAAAATTGCTTTTCTGGGACACGTAATTTCTCAAGAGGGTATTTCAGTTGACCCAGCGAAAGTAGAAGCTGTGACTAATTGGAAGAGGCTAGAAAATCCGACCGAGGTCCGCAGCTTTCTAGGACTGGCTGGATATTATCTGCGTTTTTATCAAGGACTTTTTCAAACTGCGCCGGTCCCCTAACTGACTGACAAAGAAACATGGTCGATTCATTTGGAATGCCCGAAGTGAGACAAGTTTTCAAGAGTTAAAGAAAAAGATTACCATGGCTCCAGTTCTAGTTTACCTAACGGAGGTGACGGGTTTGTCTGTGTATACCGATTGGCGTCGGGGAAGGTCTAGGATGTGTGCTGATGCAAAACCGAAATGTGATATCTTTTGCCTCGAGAAAGTTAAAACCCCACGAGCAGAATTATCCAACCCACGATCTGGAGTTAACCGCAGTTGTTTTTGCTCTGAAGAAATGGAGACACTACCTATATGGGGTAACCTTCGAGGTGTACTCCGATCACAAAAGCCTGAGGTACCTCTTCTCACAGAAGGAATTAAACATGAGGCAGCGACGGTGGATGGAATTTTCTGGAGGATTATGACTGTACCATCAAACTACCATCCAGGCAAGGCGAACGTAGTGGCCGATGCTTTGAGTCGCAAGGCGCAAGTAGCAGGGTTAATGATTAAAGAGTGGGAATTTACTCGAGTCGGTTTGCGAGTGGAAACCCTACCTTGGGAATCATAAAGTGATTTTTGGTACATTACGGTAACCTCCACCCTCTTGGAAAGGATTAACGAAGCTCAAAAGGAAGATTCACTGGTGCAGAAGTGGGGAGAGAAAGTGGAAAAAGGGGAAACGACTGATTTCAATTTCAGCCCTGAAGGTGTTTTAAAATACCGAAACCGAATAGTGGTGCCGAAGGATGAGTCGTTGAAAACGGAGATTCTAGAGGAAACCCATCAGTCCAAGTATACAATCCATCCGGGTAGTAGCAAGATGTATCAGGACCTGAAAGGAACCTATTGGTGGGATAATATGAAGAAGGAAATCGCTCTATACGTGCAAAAATGTCTCATTTGCCAACAGGTTAAGGCGGAGCATCAAAAACCATCGGGCTTGTTACAACCCCTTGAGATACCTGAATGGAAGTGGGAAAACATCACCATGGACTTCGTCTCAGGTTTGCCGCGAACGCAGCGAGGACACGATGCCGTTTGGGTGATCGTCGATCGATTAACCAAATCGGCCCATTTCTTGCCGGTGAACATGAAGTACTCCATGGACAAGTTGGCCCAGCTGTACATGGACGAGATTGTAAAGCTACACGGTGTTCCTGTGAGCATCATCTCCGATAGAGATCCCCGGTTCGTATCTCGGTTTTGGCAGAAGTTTCAGGAGACTCTAGGGACTAAACTCAATCTAAGCACCACCTATCACCCTCAGACGGATGGACAATCGGAGCGGACCATCCAAACTCTCGAGGACATGCTACGGACTTGCATTCTGGATTTTGGAGGCAACTGGGGTCAACACATGACCTTAGTAGAGTTTACGTACAACAACAGCTACCCTTCGTCGATTCAAATGGCTCCATATGAAGCATTATATGGACGAAAATGCCGGTCACCAATTTACTGGGATGAAGTTGGCGAGAGGAAGGCACTGGATCCAGCAACTATTCCTTGGATGGAGGAGGCTCGAGAAAAGGTGAAATTGATACGACAACGACTCCAAACTGCTCAAAGCGAACAAAAGAGCTACGCAGATAATCGAAAAAAAGACTTGGAGTTCGAAGTTGGAGACCATGTGTTTCTCAAGATCACACCCTTACGGAGTGTCACAGCAGGCAAAGGAAAGAAGCTCCAACCGAGGTTCGTTGGACCCTACAAGATCCTACAGAGGATAGGTGCAGTAGCATATAGGCTAGAGCTGCCGTCAAGTCTCTCTCGAATTCACGACGTCTTCCACGTCTCGATGCTAAAGAAGTACTATCCCGACCCCTCTCATATCTTACAACCAGAGGAGATCGACGTAAACAAAACGCTTGCCTACGAAGAGAAACCCGTCCAAGTGCTTGACCGGAAAGTCAAAGAGCTAAGAAACAAGCAGATTGCGTTGGTTAAGATACTGTGGAGAAACCATGGGATAGAGGAAGCTACCTGGGAAGTGGAAGAAGAAATGCGAAAGAAATACCCTGAACTTTTCGTGAGTTGAGGTGAGAAATTTCGAGGGCGAAATTCTTTTAAGGGGGAGAGAGTGTGAGAACCCGTATTTTTTTTCATTTTCTAGGTTTTATTATATTCAATGGCTTGTTTTCTGCATTTTCGTGATTAGGAAAATTTCTAGATACTTTTAAGGAGCAGATATAGTTTTTAGATGATTTTTCTCGTATCAAATAGTTTTTGAGAAATTAAGAGCGTATACCGGACGTGGGACCCACTAGGGCGAAAAGTTCAGAAAAATTCGGCCAGTTAGCTTAAGTTTTGGATACTGGATTTAATTAACCAGGTGTTAAGAGATAATTAGAGATTGCTATTTGGATTGGTGTGAGAGGAAACAAAGAGATAGAGATGCATTTATGGAAGTGACAAGTGTCACTTGGATATTGGGTTGACCTTTTGACTACTATTCCATGTTTTACCATTTGACTAAATAAACTAAAAACTTACCAAAATTTGCTTCATTTCCAAGCTCTTGTGGCCGGCCAACCTCAAGGAAGAAAGAAAGAAAACCTCTTCAACTTCTTGATTCCCTCTTGCTCAAATCCACTAACTCAACCATCTATTCTTGTTTTTGTTCCATAGAAAACCTTAAGTGAGTGATTGTGAGGTGTTTAGTGGAGTTGTTTGGAAGGCTAAGGTGATTAATTGCTCTCTCTCTTGTATTACTAAGGTGAGTAGTGAAGGACCCCTCTCCTCCCTCTAATGATGTTTAATTCATGATTGGTGGTGGTATAAGATGCAATTTTATGGATTATATCTTGATTTTTGGTTGAATTGGTGAAGTTTTATAATTATTGGTGATTTTTCTGTTTTCATATGAATATGATTATGTGGTCATGTATGATGATTGGAAATGATATTTAAGGAAGCTAGAAGGTGGAAAAAGTGGTTAATTGCAAGCAATTTCTGTTTTGGAAAGAAAATTGGAAAGTTAGGGTTTCATTGTTCTTCATTCTGCGCCACACTGTAGTTCATAGTTAGAGGCCGAATTGGCCTTGGGTTAAAACATGAAAGTTGTAGGAAATGATATTTTAGAGATTCTTACAAAATTTCAGGTCAATCGGAGTAGTGTAGCTTGAGAAAAGATGGAATTACCCTTGCTACCCTGGTTTTACTCGAATTTGATAGTTGCGTCTGTAATTGGTTAATTTGGTTGGGAATGCTTCAGAATTGGTTGTTGAGGTCTTTTGATGAAATGTTTCCTTGTATCTTAGATTTCGGATAGCTTTGGAATCACTGGATTTGGACTTAGGTAGCCTGATTTATGATGTTTGAACCAGAATGCGGTTTGTGAACCTAATTTTGCGGTTCTGGTGTAGTATCTTGCATTTTTGACCTGGTTACACTCGAAACTGGACAAAGTTGCCTTCTTCAACATTGTATCCCTATCTCTTAGCTTCGAAACGGTGTATCTTGTCCCTTCATCCGATAATCGTAGTGCCTTTGGTGCCAAAACCGTAAAATGATATCAAAAACTATTTTTTTTGGGTTAACACTTAACTCCATTTCCGGATTTTTCTGGTTTCCTCTAATGCTTATGTATGCTTATGGAACCCTATTTTGGTAGTATTTGGCATTGGTTTATGACTCGTTATCGAGTCTTATTGTACTTGTTTGCATGTTTTAGGGCGTGACGGTGGTTCACGACGCTCCTTTGACGGAGGTGCATGAAATATCATTTTCAAGCTTGGTGAGTGTACTACTCACTTGTGTGTTACTCTATGGCTTTGATATTTGAACTGGATGTGTTGAATGTTTATTGCACCTTCGATATTGATTTAAGTGAGGGTGTACTTGATCACTCTCACTTATATGCCTTATATCATTGTTTATCATGTTATTGGAATGTTACATGGAATGTTACATGAAATGAAAGTACTTGACTTGGTATCGTTTGGACGAGTATCCAACGACCATGATTGTTACCATTGAGCTCAACCCCATTGGTAGTTGATTGAATCGAGCCGGCGAGGGCTTGGTCGTGCCAATTAATGAACCTTGGGGACTGTTATATGGAATCTTGTAGTATGAGAGACTCTCGATTCTGGTATACTCGAGTAATACCACATTGCAAGTGTTTGGAGTTCGGGCCCGGTAGGGGTATGTTGGGTGGAAGGAATGGAAGTAAAGTGGAGTCTACGGTTGGATACTTTGAAACGTTGACGGAGAGTCAATGAGGTTCGATCAAGAATGCAAACGAGGAAAAGGGCTCTTGAGAGCCGCCCGTATCCTTTGATCACCACTTTTGATGTGTGCCTTTGCTTACTTTTGATGAATTGGAATGAAAAGCTTTATGCTTATGTGAACTTTGCTGCTTGAGTGGTATTTTCTCACTGGGCGTAATCTCACTCTATTCCTTTTGTTTTCCTTACAAGAAAAATAACTACTTTTGGACTGGATTTGATAGTTGGTTGCCGAATTGAGCTAGATGGATGTATCTTTTGTATAGCTCATTGATTGAAACCCTAAATGTACTTTTGGGTCCGTTTCTCTTTTGATTTGGCAAACCATACATGTATCCACTTTTGAATACTTTTGTATGCCACTTTGGATTGTAAATGCTAAATTTCAAGATGTGAATGTTTGCTTGAATTTGGTTGCTTGAATTTGGTTGGGTTCTGACGGGTCGGTTACTATTCATGACCGGCTTCGATTTCATTTTTTTAATTTTGGGATTTTGACTTGTTTACGCGCGTTTGTATGTTCTGGAACGTATTAGATCGCTCTAAACTGAACCGTTAGTCCTGACGAGAGTTGGGCAGGCAGTCCACTAACCCCTTTGGTTCGCCTTAGGGGAAGGTGGGGCTGTCACACTTCTAACCCCAAGACTTAAACAAAGTTACCATGCAACCTAATTAAGTGGTCAATCCCTTGTATAACAACCGGAAGGAAGAGAAGAATTCTGTATTCTTCTAGATGGTAACCACTGAGAGCAAAAGAGCAAGGAAAAATAGAACACTAGGCCACCTACATCTTCCTTCCAAAAGCCGAGACAAAGAGAGAATTTGGGAGAAATGTGGCTGGTTTCTTCACTTACCATCTTCGATTGAGGTAGGGAAAGTGATGCAAGGAAGGAAAATGGAGAGCTGGTACGGAATTTGGATGAAACGGAGCAAGGAAATTGGGCAGCTTGCAACTGTCGAATCTAAGGAAAGAAAGAGGTAAAATGACTGCAATAATCTTTTAATTATCTGGTATAACTGAACTCTTAAGCTACATGTTAAATTTTAGCTAGGAAAAATGAGTTTTAGCTGAGAATAATGTTGTTTAGTGACTGACTAAGAGTTGAAAAGGAAAACTGTGGCAACCGAGAGGATGAAGCTGGAATTGCAGCTTGTTATTCATGTTTCTTTGGGGAATAATGTTAGGAATGCATGCAAAAGGTTTAAATTTAAGTTTAGAAGAAGTTCAGCTGGAAAAACTCATGAAAAACGGGAAGATTAAGCTGGAAATGTTGAGAAATAGCCGCTGGAATTTTCCAGCTTCAGCCGAAAAGGAATAAAGAATTTTCCAGGTTTCCTCATGAACTCTGGTTCCAAACTTTTACATTAAGGCTTGATTTGTTATATAATACCTTAGTCTTAGCCAGCATGAAAGATTTGTGTGTAAATGAAGAAATTTTTGAAGAGTTTCATGTCGTATAACTGGTTGCTGCAAGAATTTCTTTTCAATCTAGTCGAGAGGGAGTTTAAGACTTGGTCCAGCTTTGCTCTTTGATTGCTTGGTTGTAAACTTATAATATTACTTAAGATGCTCTATAGCAGGATAATTACTCCCTGCATGTTAAGTTAGGAGTGAGGAAACTGAAGAAAAATGAAGGAGATAGTCTTGTACTTACTGTCGAACTGCTGGAATTTGCATGTAGCTGAGTACAGAATTTATTGTTGTTTTGCTGGAATTATTTGCTGAAGGTACATGTTGTTTGTTTCAGTTTAGGTGGGACAAAGTATATACTGAATGTTTAGTGTTTTAAGTAAGTAAAAGATGGAACCTTTTTGAAGATTATAGAGTAATGTTGCGGGAATTCTCAACTTTGGCCGAGAGAGAGAAATGAAAAATTTTTCCAGCTTCCTCTACGAATTTTGGTTTTTAGTTACAATTTTTGGTTTAATTTTCTAGAAAATGCATGAATATTACTTCACTCTATGTTATAATCATGTTGATAGGTTGTGACGACCCCACTTCCCCCTAGGGCGTACCCCAGGGTTTAGCGGACCACCTGTCCAGCTCTTGCCAGGACTCGCTCACTCACTTCAATAAAACGGGTTACGACTTCAAAAGTAAATGAAACAGCAGTTCCCAAATTTAGGATGTACATTTATACCCAGTTCTATCCCAAACATTCATACATTTCCCAATATAACAAAAGATTCAAGTTCTAGATAACTTTCAACCCTAATCGAGCACTAGTGCAAGTACAATCACAAAAGTCGAAACTAGATGACACCAGCCTATACCAGCCTCACACCTATGCTTGTATCACCTGTAAGGAAAACAAAACTAATAGGATGAGCCAAAACTCAGTGAGGTTCCAAAATATCATGCAAACCCAAGTAGCAAGTTGACCATTGTATAAAACTTGAAATATCAAAGTAGTGAGCATAAGAGTTCATAAAAATGAGCAATAACACTTCAAACAACAAATTATTAGATATCCAATATTTCCAGGTAAAAGGATATAGTCTGCTCTCGGGAGCAGGTTCCGTGGCCACTTGTTCAAAATCTGTTGACACTCTGTCAATGATGGAATTATAACAAGTCCAGTAGAGCACCACTTAACTCCAATCTCCGTCCACCATTCAAACCCCCTACTGGGCCCAAACTCCAAGATAAACACTGGTGGTAATACTCGAGCATACTAATTAGTCGAGGAGATAACACTCCACTCGATGTCGCGCCCCACTTTTTGATGTGTGTGAGTAGTGTGGAAGTAGTGTGTATGTGAACGTGTGTGAAAAATGAAGATAAAAGGCCGTGGGACTTGAAAATACGACGATTTGGCCAAATAGAGTTCAAAAAGGGTTTTTTTGCATGAAAAATGGAGTCGCCACTTGGTATGGAGTTAGGGTGTACCAAGTCACCCAAAAATGATTTTGTTTTTGAAAAAGCAAAGTAAACAAACCCCTTTTTAAGAACTCTTAGGTCTACGTAACCAGAAAAGGGATCGGGGGTCACATTTGATAAGGGAGAAGGCAAAGGCAAAGCCTAAGGCACTCCCTCACCCTAGCCAAAGCTAGTTGCGTGACTTAGCCCCACTTTTCCTAATTTTTCTACCCAAGGTATGTATCGCATAGTGGATGCGAAAAGGAAAGAAAAATGCAATCCTAAATCTAAAATGTTTCTCATGAGGCTTTTAGGTCCCAACCACATGAATTGTGGTGGCCAATAAGGAAAGCTCTCAAGGAAATCGTGATTAATGCAAGTGAGGACTTAAGTGCAAGTGTGCAAGTGTGAGAAAATAAAGGTGTTTTTGTGTGCAAATGAATGAAAATAGGATAGTAGATACATATAAGTGCAATTGGGTGCCATTTGTGAGATAGAAAAATAAATAAGTGATAGGAAGAAAGTGGTGAGAAAGTGTAGATTGAGGAAAACTCTAAATAGTGAGAAAATGTGGCTAAAAGAGTGTGGATGTGGTATAAAAGAATGCAAGTGTATGACCTTAAAGGAATGCATCAGGTCGGGCACGGGAATGACACCTAACTTCACGACTTTGATTTTCCCTTGGATTAGAAGGAAGAACTAGCGTGCTAAGGCTATTTTGTAGCCAAACTCGCTCGTTTCCCTTATCGAAAGGGGACCCTCAAGCAAATGGACCCTATAACTAGCATGAAGATGCCAAAGTCTAAAATGAAGGGAAAAGGGTTGGAGGGGCATGCTAGATGCTAAAAAACTAAGAAAAATGCATGAAATGTAGTGAACTAGCGAGGGAAATCCCTAAGAGTCTAGCGTTGGACTAGCCCATATCTATGAGTTCCTACTAGCGTTGGACTAGTGGAAAACGGGACAATGAGCCACAACTAGCGTTGGACTAGTGTGGTGACGTGCATTCATCCATTACATTCATCCATGACTATAGAAAGCAAGTAGACATGCAAATCATCTATAAACACGTAGCACATAACACTTAGCATGCTCGACTAGATGCAAGAGCCTAATAAAGCAAATTAACACGTAGCAACAAAAGCAAGCAACGAACCTATTACATTTGCTAAACTAAAGCAAAAGGGGAAGGGAAAATGGACAAAATGCTCTCCGAGCCCTATCTATTACAAGCCAAGAGGTGTACACATACCCCATAATGAATAACTTAAATAAAAAGCAAAAGTAAATGAAATAAATGAAATGATTTAAGGAAAAGCAAGGAAAGCCAAGTAGACATGCAATTCTCATTTAGCACGTTGGACCACATAGGAGAGAGACAAAAAAGATAAAAGAAGTTATACCTGTGACGACCCCACTTCTCCCAAGGGCGAACCCAAGGGTATCGGCGGGCCGCCTGCCTAGCTCGCGCCAGGTCTCAAAACTTAAAGCTAATAAAACTCTTCTAAGCCACAAGAACACGATTCATAATATATACAACCACCAAAAGTCTATTTACATCTTCAAAAGCATCAAGCCAAACCGCTCTAATATACTATAACAATAACCAGCAAAAGGTAGACCCTAAGAAGGGTCCTTATACAAACCACCAAAACAAAAACAAACATCCTAACTGTTCAACTATTACAAGCCAATCTACCTATACTAGTATACGAGCCAAAAGTCCCCGCGTCGGCCCCTGCTAAGGAAAACAAAAGGAAAGGGGTAAGCTATATGCTTAGTAAGTAAACAGGGGCGAAAGCATAAATTTCACGTAGCAACAATTACACAATAAGAGTAAAGCAAAAGCAGAAAAGAACAACATCATATAATAAGGATACAGGTGGCTCCAAAGCCAATTCATATGCCATGCGTGATCTCCTGCCGACACTCCGTCGACCACACTCAATGGTCCGTAGAACTTCACTTGTACACCCACCGACACCTTATCACCCTCACTGGCCAGTCACCTCACAAACTTGCCCGGGCGAACGAAATCACAAACTTGAGATTGAGTCACAAGCTCGGGTCACAAACTTGGTCACCTTCTCGGTGAACCGGATTCACAAAATTGGTTCATAACATGAACCTACAAACTTGGTGACCTCAGACTAGGTTGGACTGACTTCGACCAAGCCCTAACCGGCTCGAATAGTCCAAACAGGTCTTAGATCGGGCCCACGAACTCACAAACTTTGCAAACTTCACAAACTTTACTCGAAAGTCGCCCCGAGCCACAAGCTCAAGGGTTTTGGTTCCAAAAGGTTCATATACATATGCCAAGTACAATTATACATTCAAATTAGGGTTTAGGTCGAGTGCGATAAAGTACACCCTCGCCTAAGTACCCTTTTCACATATCTCAAACACATAGCCAAGAAAACACATCAAACTGGCCTGAATACTTACTCAAAATACCAAAAGTAGTACGAAAGCAAAATCGCTTCGCGCGTTCGCTAGTAGTGGGCCCCACCGGCTCCGCCTAGCTCACCGCTGTCTGAAATAGAAGATTTTATCACAAACGGCCACTAACATGCCCAAAACAAGCAAAACGGCAAAACGACACGCGCGCACGTAAATATGACGGACGGAAACGGAAACGGCTGATTTGATACTCATTTCTAGTTTACCCATAAGTTGAGCTACGAATATCGGATTAAGGCGTATGAGATGCCAAATCGAAGCTTAAAGGATGAACAACAACTGTTATGAAGACATCCAGAACTGAAACTGGAGGCTTCAGTCCCAAATGACCAAACACAATCACTTACGAAATCTGGCCAATGCACAAATGGTCAGTTTTGAGTGCGAACTGTTTTCTATGCTACACATGGTCAAAAGAGCTGAAAATTGGCAGTTAGATAGTTCATTCCAAATGGAACAACTTTCATGAAGGTCGGCAATCCAAATTCGGAACGGAAATTGGTCATCAAGACCAAAACAGATCTGACCAGAAAATGGTCATCTTCACGGCCAGGCCTTATTTGCTCGGCTATATCTCAGGTTTTATAAATCCGATTCATGAAATTCCAAGGGCGTTAGAAAGCTCTGATATAAGGCTATAAGTTTGGTGTTTTGGTCGCAAGCCCAAACAGCTTGTAACCCAGTCAAATGTGAAGCCAAAGTTCCAGTCATAAACTGTCCAAAAACGTAACAGAATTTGACGGTCAAAACAGGTCTGAGTATTTCGTTTATAGCTCAGGATATACTAATCCGTTTAACCTGAAAATTTACAGGGATATCCAGGACTTAAGGGGCTACAATGTTGAAGAAGGAAACTTTGTCCAATTTTGAATGTAACAAGGTCAAAAATGCAAGACACTATACCAGAATTGCAAAACAGGATCACAAACCGTATTTGACCTTAATATGCGGTAATGGCACCAAATTCACTACGGTTATCGGATGGGGTGTAAGACCCACCGTTTCGAAGCTAAGAAACAGGGTTACAATATTGGAGAAGGCCACTCAATCCAGTTCCTAGCACAACTAGGTCAAATGTGCCAAATACTAAACCAGATTCACCAAAACAGGTTTGCAAAACGCAGAAAACTGTAATCGATATAACTCAGTCCATACAAGTCCAAATGCCGAAATTCCAAAGGCATATGTTAGCTAAGACATCCAGTTACATTTCATCAGAAGACACCAACTTCAAAATCCAAACCAATTCCAGTCAAAACAGCCAAATACCAACGCAGTTTTCGCATTCTGATCAAAGCAGAACAGCTACAGTAATTTCGTCATAACTCACTCTACACTAATCAAAATGCCCTGAAATTTTACAGGCACCTTATACACATCAATACCTACAACTTTCATGTTTTGAGAAAAGTCCAATTCGGCCTCTAACCCTATGATCCAAAACCGGACAGAATTGGGATTTTATAAACCCTAACTTTCCATTTTTCCATCCAAATCCATAATTGATTGCATTTATCAACAATTCACACCTACTAGAGTTATTATAGTCCATTGCCAATCATCATACAAGGCCACAACATCCCATTCATTTTAAACCAGAAAATTCATCATAAAATGGAAAACTTCACCAAAACTCTTCAAATCAAGAAATAAATCATATATTCTAACACTTATGCCACCATTAAGCACAAAATAACCATCATTAAGTATAAGGAAGTAGTAAAACATCACTTACCTAAGAACAAGAGATGTAGAGAGGTGTTGGACACTTAGCTCTTCAAACAAACTTCACTACAACCCTTACTAGCACTAGAAGATAGGATTTTATGGAGTGAAATCTAGTCTAAGCTTTTGTTTATAGAAGATTGAAGCTTATGGAAGCTTGAAAGTTGGTGGAATTTCCTTCTTCTTTGCAAGGAGAGAGCCGGCCACAAGGAAGAGAAAAATGGTGAATTTTGGGCATTTTTTTTGATATTTAATCCTTTGGTCAAAAAAGTCAAGAAAGTAAATAGTAATTCTTAAAGTCCAACCAATAGGAAAGTGACACTTGTCACCTCCATTAATGCCTTCTTATCTTTCTTTTCTCTCTCACATCAATCACTTCACACACACTACTTATCTCTTAACACCCGATAAATTTTACACAGTATCCGAAACTTAACCTTATTGGCCGAATTTTTCCGAACTTTTCGCACTAGTGGGTCCCATATCCGATATACGTTCTTAATTTCTCAAAAACTAACTAATACTAGAAAAATCATCTAAAAACTCTATTTACTCAATAAAAATTATCTGGGGAATTTTCTAATAAAGAAAATGTAGAAAAAACGGGTTTTCAATCTTAACCGGAACTTAGGGTTTAAATCTTAATCCCTACTTAGGGTTTTCGAAATACTCCCAAACCAAACGTTACCGCCCAAATAATGAATATCTCAACGTAGAACGAACTGGGGCCTCACAATCTCCCCCACTTAGGACAATTTCGTCCTCGAAATTAATTCGTTGGTCAAAGCGTACCTTCAAAACCTGCCGAAGGGTCAATCGCCTCCTGTTGACCCATTGCATACACTCTTGCTGGCCCTTTAGGTCGATTGTCCCCTGCATTGGACGGCTTAGTTGTGGTCCCTTCAGTCGGTGACTTAAATTCTTCCTTTTTCATCTTAGGACACCGGGCAATCAGGTGTTCGGTGCTACCACATTTGAAGCATTTGCGTACCGAACTATTCTTCCAGCAATTTTCATCGGTGTGATTGCCCCCACAGAAACCACAGGTTGACTTGGCGGCTGTACTTGCCCCTCCACGCTGGACACTCCTCGGCCCCTCTTGCACGACCTGACCCCGCACAAAGTTTTTCGGGGTCCCTGCAGGTCGTGGACCATCCGTACCTTTCGTTATCTTGGCAGGTGGCTCGTTTCGCGAGCTTTGTCCGATCATGGAATCATTTGAGCTAGGTTGCCTCCTTTTCCGATCGTGGAAGGCTTTAACCTGTCCTCTGGCAGTCTCAATCCGCTGTGCTTTTTCTAGCGCTTGGCTAAACGTGTTCAACTGAGCAGCTGCTAGCGACTCCTGGATTTCCACAGTTAAACCTTGAACGAAGCGACGGATTCGTTTCTGCTCCGTTAACACCAGCTCTGGGGCAAAGCGGGAAAGTTTAGTGAACTGGGTTTCGTACTCTGCCACGCTAGATGCACCTTGACGCAGGCGAATAAAATCATCTTCCCGTTTCTCTTGCACGATGGGCGGCAAATACTTCTCATTAAATTCTCGGGTAAAATTGATCCAGGTCCAAGGGGTTTGTTCCCGCTCCCACTTAGCTCTGATCACATTCCACCAGGCTCGAGCGGCCCCCTCAAACTGGAAAACAGCAAAAGATATCTGCCGCTCTTTCGAATACCTAAGCGCGGCAAATATATCGAGCATTCGGTCCATCCAGGTTTCTGCTAAATCAGGATTAGGTCCTCCTATGAACTTAGGAGGTGCAAACTTTTGGAACCGTTCTAAGGCACGGTCCTCGCCCTCATGATTATGTCCCGGATTATGTCCATGGTTTCCAGCAGCATTCCCGTGGCCCTGAGCCTGTTGGTCAATCATACGCTCCATCAAGTCAGCCATTCGTTGGATGGCTGTAGCTACTTGGTCTGGCTCTTGTTCATGTTCCATTTCAGGGCCTCGTCCTCGCCCTCTACCTCCACCTCGAGTACCGGAGGCCATCTAGTGTACAAGTCTATAATTCGAAACAATCCGTATACTTATCATCCAGACTATGAGCAAAAGAAGAGACACAAAACTTACGCACAAAAGGCACACAAAAGATAAGTTCAAAATTCCATTCACATATATACACGTATTTACAAAGTCACACCAAAAGATTTACACATTACCGACCTCCAGTCGGTACAAAACCCAATATACACGAGCGCTCCGGCTCCAAAAATTGAGTTAGTCGGCCACGTAACAAAAGGAATTAGCCGAACTAGTTCTAACAAAAGTAACCCGCCTAACAGTCAAAAGTACAAAATCGGCCCTATGCGTCTCCCCTAGGACCCAGGTTCCCAACGGAACCTAACGTATCCACCTCATCCATCCCCTCTGGACCGGTGGCCCGTGGCGGTGCCTCTGCGGCTAAATCTAGTAAGAGCTCGCAGTCAACAGACATACTCCGAGCCCTGTCCCTCAGCTGCCTCTTCATAGTGAAGAGGTGCTGGTGTGTGTCCTGGAGCTGACGGTGCAAAGCATCCGTCCTCTCCCTCTCCTCTCGGAGACTCCGCTCCAAGTGCCTAATGCGTGACGCCCGCCCCTGGCCAACCTCTCTGGCCTCCTCTAGCTGCGCTCTCAAAGAGTCGACTGTCCTGTCGAGGTAATAACGCTCGTCGTCCAATGCTATGACTACCTCGTCGGGAGAGCCATACGTATACCAACACGCGCAGGGTCGGCACGACACCTGGCTGAAGGGGGAGTACAAAGTGTAAGGCTCTCCCAGCCTCTGCCTATAACGGATCGCCCGCTTACGCAGCGCTCGATCCTCTGGGCCCCTCCTACTCGGAGGTCTCGGTCCCACACTACTAGGTCCCGCATCACTCGAACCGCCCGGATACATACCTACAAAACATTAAATCGTCAGTCAACCGGCATTTCAGGTTAAAAGATATCATTCAACTTAAGATGGTCAAATATGCCTAGTGTCTATCGCGTATGTCCCACTTGCCCAAGTCCTCTAACCTAGGCGCTCTGATACCAACTGTGACGACCCCACTTCTCCCAAGGGCGAACCCAAGGGTATCGGCGGGCCGCCTGCCTAGCTCGCGCCAGGTCTCAAAACTTAAAGCTAATAAAACTCTTCTAAGCCACAAGAACACGATTCATAATATATACAACCACCAAAAGTCTATTTACATCTTCAAAAGCATCAAGCCAAACCGCTCTAATATACTATAACAATAACCAGCAAAAGGTAGACCCTAAGAAGGGTCCTTATACAAACCACCAAAACAAAACAAACATCCTAACTGTTCAACTATTACAAGCCAATCTACCTATACTAGTATACGAGCCAAAAGTCCCCGCGTCGGCCCCTGCTAAGGAAAACAAAAGGAAAGGGGTAAGCTATATGCTTAGTAAGTAAACAGGGGCGAAAGCATAAATTCACGTAGCAACAATTACACAATAAGAGTAAAGCAAAAGCAGAAAAGAACAACATCATATAATAAGGATACAGGTGGCTCCAAAGCCAATTCATATGCCATGCGTGATCTCCTGCCGACACTCCGTCGACCACACTCAATGGTCCGTAGAACTTCACTTGTACACCCACCGACACCTTATCACCCTCACTGGCCAGTCACCTCACAAACTTGCCCGGGCGAACGAAATCACAAACTTGAGCTTGAGTCACAAGCTCGGGTCACAAACTTGGTCACCTTCTCGGTGAACCGGATTCACAAAATTGGTTCATAACATGAACCTACAAACTTGGTGACCTCAGACTAGGTTGGACTGACTTCGACCAAGCCCTAACCGGCTCGAATAGTCCAAACAGGTCTTAGATCGGGCCCACGAACTCACAAACTTTGCAAACTTCACAAACTTTACTCGAAAGTCGCCCCGAGCCACAAGCTCAAGGGTTTTGGTTCCAAAAGGTTCATATACATATGCCAAGTACAATTATACATTCAAATTAGGGTTTAGGTCGAGTGCGATAAAGTACACCCTCGCCTAAGTACCCTTTTCACATATCTCAAACACATAGCCAAGAAAACACATCAAACTGGCCTGAATACTTACTCAAAATACCAAAAGTAGTACGAAAGCAAAATCGCTTCGCGCGTTCGCTAGTAGTGGGCCCCACCGGCTCCGCCTAGCTCACCGCTGTCTGAAATAGAAGATTTTATCACAAACGGCCACTAACATGCCCAAAACAAGCAAAACGGCAAAACGACACGCGCGCACGTAAATATGACGGACGGAAACGGAAACGGCAGATTTGATACTCATTTCTAGTTTACCCATAAGTTGAGCTACGAATATCGGATTAAGGCGTATGAGATGCCAAATCGAAGCTTAAAGGATGAACAACAACTGTTATGAAGACATCCAGAACTGAAACTGGAGGCTTCAGTCCCAAATGACCAAACACAATCACTTACGAAATCTGGCCAATGCACAAATGGTCAGTTTTGAGTGCGAACTGTTTTCTATGCTACACATGGTCAAAAGAGCTGAAAATTGGCAGTTAGATAGTTCATTCCAAATGGAACAACTTTCATGAAGGTCGGCAATCCAAATTCGGAACAGAAATTGGTCATCAAGACCAAAACAGATCTGACCAGAAAATGGTCATCTTCACGGCCAGGCCTTATTTGCTCGTCTATATCTCAGGTTTTATAAATCCGATTCATGAAATTCCAAGGGTGTTAGAAAGCTCTGATATAAGGCTATAGGTTTGGTGTTTTGGTCGCAAGCCCAAACAGCTTGTAACCCAGTCAAATGTGCAGCCAAAGTTCCAGTCATAAACTGTCCAAAAACGTAACAGAATTTGACGGTCAAAAGAGGTCTGAGTATTTCGTTTATAGCTCAGGATATACTAATCCGTTTAACCTGAAAATTTACAGGGATATCCAGGACTTAAGGGGCTACAATGTTGAAGAAGGAAACTTTGTCCAATTGTGAATGTAACAAGGTCAAAAATGCAAGACACTATACCAGAATTGCAAAACAGGATCACAAACCGTATTTGACCTTAATATGCGGTAATGGCACCAAATTCACTACGGTTATCGGATGGGGGTGTAAGACCCACCGTTTCGAAGCTAAGAAACAGGGTTACAATATTGGAGAAGGCCACTCAATCCAGTTCCTAGCACAACTAGGTCAAATGTGCCAAATACTAAACCAGATTCACCAAAACAGGTTTGCAAAACGCAGAAAACTGTAATCGATATAACTCAGTCCATACAAGTCCAAATGCCGAAATTCCAAAGGCATATGTTAGCTAAGACATCCAGTTACATTTCATCAGAAGACACCAACTTCAAAATCCAAACCAATTCCAGTCAAAACAGCCAAATACCAACGCAGTTTTCGCATTCTGATCAAAGCAGAACAGCTACAGTAATTTCATCATAACTCACTCTACACTAATCCAAATGCCCTGAAATTTTACAGGAACCTTATACACATCAATACCTACAACTTTCATGTTTTGAGAAAAGTCCAATTCGGCCTCTAACCCTATGATCCAAAACCGGACAGAATTGGGATTTTATAAACCCTAACTTTCCATTTTTCCATCCAAATCCATAATTGATTGCATTTATCAACAATTCACACCTACTAGAGTTATTATAGTCCATTGCCAATCATCATACAAGGCCACAACATCCCATTCATTTTAAACCAGAAAATTCATCATAAAATAGAAAACTTCACCAAAACTCTTCAAATCAAGAAATAAATCATATATTCTAACACTTATGCCACCATTAAGCACAAAATAACCATCATTAAGTATAAGGAAGTAGTAAAACATCACTTACCTAAGAACAAGAGATGTAGAGAGGTGTTGGACACTTAGCTCTTCAAACAAACTTCACTACAACCCTTACTAGCACTAGAAGATAGGATTTTATGGAGTGAAATCTAGTCTAAGCTTTTGTTTATAGAAGATTGAAGCTTATGGAAGCTTGAAAGTTGGTGGAATTTCCTTCTTCTTTGCAAGGAGAGAGCCGGCCACAAGGAAGAGAAAAATGGTGAATTTTGGGCATTTTTTTTGATATTTAATCCTTTGGTCAAAAAAGTCAAGAAAGTAAATAGTAATTCTTAAAGTCCAACCAATAGGAAAGTGACACTTGTCACCTCCATTAATGCCTTCTTATCTTTCTTTTCTCTCTCACATCAATCACTTCACACACACTACTTATCTCTTAACACCCGATAAATTTTACACAGTATCCAAAACTTAACCTTATTGGCCGAATTTTTCCGAACTTTTCGCACTAGTGGGTCCCATATCCGATATACGTTCTTAATTTCTCAAAAACTAACTAATACTAGAAAAATCATCTAAAAACTCTATTTACTCAATAAAAATTATCTGGGGAATTTTCTAATAAAGAAAATGTAGAAAAAACGGGTTTTCAATCTTAACCGGAACTTAGGGTTTAAATCTTAATCCCTACTTAGGGTTTTCGAAATACTCCCAAACCAAACGTTACCGCCCAAATAATGAATATCTCAACGTAGAACGAACTGGGGCCTCACAATACCTCTCTTGAGTTGATGTCCTAAATGGAGTGAAATCATTTATTTATCCTCCAAAATAAAAGAAATGGTCAAGGTACCAATTTATTTGGGAAAATAAGCAAACACAAGCTCACTTGGTCATAAAGCCCCTAAAGTCATGAATTAAGTGCAATTGAAACAAAGCATAGTAATTAATTAAAACAAACAAGCAATGAAGTTGTAGAATTAAAACTGCCAAGGACCAAATTGAGGAAATTTTTCAATTGGTTGGGTCATAGTGAAACAAAGGGGAACTTGGGGGGTTAAAATGCAAACTAGGAAATATTTTGCATGCATGCACCAAAAGAAGCATTCATCTGCAATTTTCAAACAGGTTTCCTTTCCTCTGCAGCATACTTAACCAAATAGATCATCAACAAACATCGTCTTTTGAATCCAACAACCACAAGATACAACTTCCAATCATCAACCAAACCCAATATTACACTTTTATTGCAGGATTAAGACAGAAAAAACTGGATTGGTGATTGCCAAAGATAAAAGAAATAACAGCAAAAAGAAAGAAACAAAGTGCAGCAAGAACTTCTCGGTAACTTTAAAGCTTATTAGCGGCCTTGAGAGCTTACGTTAGATTCCAGAAAACCATCATAACACACTGGATTAAACATGCAAACTAATAACCCATTCAAGGTTCGTTCCAGGTTGCATTCATTCAAGGTTTCCTTCTGCAATTTTCAGCTTCTATATGCGCAGGAAGACAGCCACGAACATGGACTCAACAGAAACGTGTAAACATTGTCTACTAAGCCCACCAGACTCAAACCATTAACATGTTAAACTCTATTGCAACGTTTGTTGAAGAATCAACAAAGGGAAATCAATAGGACATATGACAACAAAGATAAGGGAATGAGGAAAACATTTCTGCAATACCAGCCCATTCTTGCTGCAATCTCTGCTGCAAGTTCGCAGCTCTAACTCACACAAGGGAGAAGCCAAAACTTTGTACAAAACTTATTTGTTTTACCAACCCAGCCCACATGCCTCCAAGCATCAGTTTTAGCATCAAGGAAAACAAAAAGAATGCAGTCAAAGAAAACATCAACGGTCATTCCAACCGAACCCATAATCATTCTAGCGCAAGGAACCAGAACAGAAAAAGAAAGGTAAACATACTCTGAACATCTGTGCCTGAGGCAAAACTAAAATTCAAAGGGAAAACAGAAAGGTAGCTTACGGCGCTTTCGGGATGACGATTCGCAGGTGATGGCGGTGGTGGCAGCTCGGTGAATTGGAAAACTCCGCTGCCGTCGCTGCTCAAGTCATCCACGGAAGAGGAGCAGATGAAGAAGCAGTTGATGAGAGCCTCTGGAAGCGCTGATGGTAGGCGGCTTGGTGAAGGTGGCGGTAGAAGCCCCGGCTGCTTTGATGGCTACGGTGGCGGCGGGAGTTGAAATGACGGACAGCAGAGGCGGCGGAGGCGGGTTGATTTCTTGATGGCGCTGCAGCAGTAACTGCAATTCTGGAGGAAGCAGACCATAAAAATGAAGAAAAGGCTTCGGCTTCTTCAGGTTTTTGGGTCCAGAAGGCAGAGTTGGTGTTGGACGGCAACGGGTGAAGGGTAGCAAGAGTGGACAGCGGTGGACTGATGATGAAGGTGGAGGTGGTGCCAGATAGAAGGCTCCAGAGGCGGAGCTCGCCATCCCAGGATCAAGCTCTCTTGTTGCTCTTCAGATTTTTCTGTTAGCCGTTTTTCTTTCTTGCCTTCTGATCCGACCTTCCCTTGCTATCCTACTCTCCTCTCATTTCTCAAGCTCCGCCGCAGCTCTTGCTTTCTAACCCTTCGCTCTCGCCTCTCTTGTTTCTTTCCTCTGTCCTCTTTCACTTAGTTCTCCCTCTCGGTTTTTGCTCCCCAGCTGCTAACTCCAAAACCTCTCTATATCTCACTTTTCCCTTCAGCCGTCCCCTCTAATTTCTTCTGATTTTTTCTTTTGCCGTTCTTCCACACCCCCTCTGTTTTCTCCAGCCGCTCTCTCTTGCTTCTCAGTTTTCCTTAGCCGTCCACTCCAAAAGAACTCCTTTCTTTTTCTTTTGCTGTGTTTCTATCTCTCGGATTCCTCCCCTTTTGCGGCTGCAGTTCCCTTTCTTTTTATATCCGGCTAGCCACCCCCAAAACCCTGTATTCAATGGCTAGAAATCATCCCTCTCAAACCCTTTTTCTTGGCCATCCGATGAGTCTGCATTCGTCCCTTGCAAGCTGCCAAAAAATGCAGCGTGCCTGCCGCGACTGTCTTTTTTTTTTTTTTTTTTTTAACTTAACAAAAATGTAGATAACTAATTAATAAAAAAAAAACTAATGAAGAAATGCTAATTAAGATAAAAATGAAATGCTAATTTTCTTTTCTTTTTTCTTTTCCTTTTTTCTTTTTCCTCTTTTTTTTTTTTTAAAAGGTAATTTAGCAAAATGATAATAAAATTAAGTAAAAACCAACAATTTAATTAACATCAGATAAAAATAAATAAATTAGAAATGATAAACAGCAAAATGACAATTTTCATTTTTCTTTTCATTTTTTCATTATTTTTCATTTTTCATCATTTTTCATTTTTTTCCTTTTTTTAATGCCAAAATGTCTAAAAATGAGATTAGTAAAACCAAACTAAAATAAATATCAATAAAACTAATAATGAAAAATAAAGTCAAAAATTTGGTGTCTACACTCGACAGAACAGGAGACCCATGGTTCGTTATCTAATCGACCAGACCCTTGCTGGCTCGACTCAATTAATTAGCCAATGGGGTTTGGGTTCCCAAGCAGTCAGTATAGTCGATGAGATAACATCTCCAATCGACTTAATCAAGATAAAAGTACGGAGACGGAATGAGAAGCACCTCCCACTCGGATTGAGTGTGGTACATGCTGTCGCTCAACACTTACAAGTCAAGCACAAGTACAAACACAAGTACAAGTCAATCAAGTTCAAGCAAGTACAAGATCATTCAAGAAAGGAAGGACGGGTGCGAATAAAGGCACACTAGCCTAGCCCTGACCAAGTCACAAATAATGCCTAGTGTAGACACCAAATTTTTGACTTTATTTTTCATTGTTAATTTTATTGATATTTATTTTAGTTTGGTTTTACTAATCTCATTTTTAGACATTCGAGCATTAAAAAAAAGAAAAAAAATAAAAAAAGAGAAAAAAGAAAAAAAGGAAAAGTCAAAAATCAAAAATCAATCAAAGGACAAAAACAAGACACATAAACCTATTTTTGAGGAGGAGATCCTGGCCTTTCATATTAGGTTTAGTTTTGGGGTGCCCAAAAAGATAAAAGGGCCGCAAGCTAAAAGGGGGTGCAAAATTAGGGAGGAATTGGGGTCTAAGGCAGCCGGCAGAGAGAAAAAAAGAAAGAGCTCACGGGGGGTTTCTTAGAAAGGGCTTACGGCTGGAAAAACAGAGTAAAAAGAGAGTGAAGGCTACGGCTGAAGGAAAAGCAGGGGAGGAAAAAGGAAAACAAACAAGCCGAAGCAGAAGGCTTGCGGCTGAGAAAAGAAAATAAGCAACGAGGAGAGGTTTTGGGGCTGAGCAAAACCGAAAGTGGGCGGTGGACAGAGGAGCGCTTCGTCTGAGCAAAAAGGGAAGAAACAGAGCAAGCAAAAAGGGAGCATTTGAAGAGGAGTTGTGGGCAAAAATTGAAGGAGAAAGCAGCGGAGGAATGGAAGCTTGTAACCGCCGCCGCTCACTGGAACCGCCACCATATCGTCAGAATCCACCGCTGCCGCTCGCGAATCTTCGCCGTGAGAGATAATGCTCCATTGCTTGCTGGAAGTCAAGTTCCAATAATGGCCGAAAATTGCAGAAATCTGAAGCCAGAACAAGAGGAAGAAAGAAGCTTCGGGCTAGGGAAAAATCAAAACGGAGGCAGAGGAGAGAGGACCAGAGTCGGAATCCGTTGACCACCACCACCGCCTGAAAATTGCCGTTGCGATAGGCCACGGTGAGTCTACCTTTTCTTTTACATTTCAGTTCTTTTACAGAGCATGTCTGCCGTGGATTGTGGTGGCAAATCTTCATGTTGGCTGTTTATGGTTTTCTGATTGAACATGTTATATGTATTGATTGGGTTGAATGCTCTGGGTTGCTAGTAAAATTCTGGGCGGGTTCTAGATTCATTTGAGCAGAAATTAGCTACAATCTTGTGTGCCCATTTGGTGTTCGACAAAATGCCCAACCGAGACTTTAGCTCCAAGGACAAATTGATATCTGCTTCAATTTCTGTTTATTCGCATACATTCGGCCAGTTCAAACAGAATTGTGAAAATTTTGATGTGTTCTCTTTTGGTGCCTTTTATGTCTTTCTTACTCTTTCACTGGTATGAATCCGAATTGAATCTTGACATTGTGTAAAAAGGGGCCTGTGTGATTTTCATTTTTTCTAGAATACCAATTGAACTTTCTTGTGTACTTCATCTGTAAAAGAAGATGGCAGCGGGTATTTGGCCTGCTTGGGGAAGATGTCTACCTGTTTGAGTTATGATTCTAGTCCTTCAATTGCCTCTGTTGTTTTGATGTAGCCCCAAAGTTGTTAGAACTTCATAATTTCGACCCCAAAATTTTGTCAATTTTTGCAATCAAGTCCTTTCTTCTTTTGACTTCTTAAATGTAGGTTGTCAACATGATTTAATTGATTCAAATTCATGTTTATTTTTATCCTTTGTGATTATTTGTCAAATAAATTGGTGCCCTAACCATTTTATTATTTTGGAGGATGAATAAGTGACTTCACCCCGTTAGAGCTCCATTCCAAGGGAGGTACCCCCCTATCTCTCACTTCTTACTTTATATTCTCCTACGTGCTCCTACGTGTTATGTGAATATGCATGTCTATTTCGCTTTCCTTGCCTTTCCTTAATTCCTTGCATTTATTTCATTTATTTTTACTTTTATTTAAGTTATTCATTATGGGGTATGTGTACACCTCTTGGCTTGTAATAGATAGGGCTTGGAGGAGCATTCGATGAAGACCTGTTGAAGACATGTGCCTAGCTAGCAAATGTAATAGTTAGGGCTTTAATTGCTTTATGTGTCTTGCATGCTTAGTTGCTATGTGTTAATTTGCTTTATTAGGTTCTTGCATCTAGTCGAGCATGCTAATTGTTATGTGCTATGTGTTTATGGGTGTTTGGCATGTCTAATCGCTTTCCATAGCCATGAATGAATGTGATGGATGAATGTACGTCACCACACTAGTCCAATGCTAGTTGTGGCTCATTATTTCATTAGGAATTCATAGAAAGGGCTAGTCCAACGCTAGACCCAATAGGCCATCCCCTTTTGTTAGTGCATATTTGCATGTTCACTACATGTCATGCATTTTTCTTAGTTTTATCATTGGCATGTTCCTCGAACCCCTTTTTCCCCTCATTTTTAGGTTTTGCATCTCATACTAGTTATAGGGTTCATTTGCTTGAGTGTCCCCTTTCGATAAGGGAAACGAGCGAGTGTGGCTACTCGATAGCCTTAGCACGCTAGTTTTGCCTTCTAATCAAAGGGAAGATTAAGTCACAAAGTTAGGACTCCCCGTTCCCGTCTTGCTGCATTCCTATAGGATTCATGCATTCTATTCATTCACTATCACATACACTTACTTTATATTCTAACCCTTTTTCCACATTCTCACTTCACACTACTTTTGGACGTTTTCACTTAACTACTCACACTTTACACTTTTATTTGCACACGTGCACCTTTATATCCCTTCACTTGCACACGAACACTTTTTATCTTCATTTGCACACCTCCACTTACATCCTATTATTTTTATCATTTTTCTCATTTCACACAAACTCACATTTTCACATGGCATGCATTCCACTCATTTGTACGTCATTTAGATTTATGTGTGACCTCTCCAAAGGATCATTATTGGGCTTCACAATTAATGTGATTGGTACCACTCACCCTTTGAAGAGAAATTTCCCCCATGTCCCCTAGGTCTAGGTTCTTGCATTCATATAGTCATATCCAACACGCTATACATACCTTGGGTAGAAAAATTAGGAAAGGTTGGGCTAAATCACGCAACTAGCCTTGGCTAGGTCGAAGGGGTGCCTTGGATTTTTATCCTTGCCTTCCCCTTCGTCAAATGTGACTTCCGAACTTTTTTCGTTGGTTTACGTGGACTAGGAGTCGTTCAAAAGGGGTTTCTTTCTATCTTTCCTTTAGAAAATTTCTTTTTGGGTGACTTGGTACACCCTAAACTCTATACCAAGTGGCGACTCCGTTTTTGATACAAAAAACCCTTTTTGAACTTTATATGGCCAAACCGTCGCATTATCAAGTCCCATGGCCTTTATTTTCTTTTTGTACACGTTCACGCACATACTACACACTCACACACCACAACACATTCAATCAAAAAGTGGGACGCGACAGTTGGCGACTCCACTGGGGACTTCCTAAGTGGGTCCAAGCATTTGATTTGGCCATTTTTTCCCTTTTCTACCCTTTTTATGCATAGCATTTGGATATTAGGGTTGCATTTTCCATTTTAGGACTTTTTGACTCGCGCGCATATCAAACGATTCCCTCACTCACGTATGTATGATTGTTTGTTTGGATGTATGTTATACTTGCTTTATCTCGCGCTTCGCATTGCATTTGGGTGGGGGGACATACCCTAGAGCCTCGCGTTGGTTCTTGATCCCTCCCCTCCAAACGAGCACTAGCATACGTGCATACGCTTTAATTATTTATCCCTCCTTTATTTTTCTTTTAGTGGCTTGCCACGCCACTCTACCCTATTAGGATTTTTAGGCGACTCACTTGGACTTGTGATCGCGACACGATGTGTGCGTAGCATGATCCGAGGAGTCACTCGATCTTCCATTTTAGGCTTTGGGTACATAACCTTTAGCTTTTAGTGGAAGGTTGAGGATTTTTGATAGATTCACTCAAACACGTAGCCGCGACACGATGTGTGCGTAGCGGTGTTTGGGGAATCGCTCGAGCCACCGACAAAGAACCTTGGGATTGATGACCCTTGGTTTCTAAGTCTGAAGGCTCGGGGACCTGAGCTTATCGAGTCTAGATGCAGTAGCGAACCCCAACCTCATGCATCCATATTAGAATTGCCTAGGGTAGAGTCGACCTTACCCTAAATTAGGGACACGATTCACGAGGGGAGGGGTCCAACCCCTTTCTCCTTTTTATTGCTTTATTTCTTTGTATTGATTTCATTGCTGCAATGTGTTATGTGTGTTTATCTACCTGAACTAACCTTTCTTGGTTTTGTGTCCCCATTGCATTCACAAACCCTAGCAAATAAGAGGTTTGGCATGACCTTCTTTTAGAACCTACCCTCGTAGATAGGTTATTGCACGTTTAAAGATTTTGGTATATTGCATTCATAGATTAATAATTGCATGGCATTCTAAGCCTACCTTGGCGTACAAAAGGTCTTTTTAGGTCGTGATATCATTTCAAATTGCATGTTTTACTGCTTTAATAAACTGGCATCATGCATAAACCCTAGAAAGGGAATGCCATTTAGGGGATCCCGCGTTAGGAATAAGCCACCTTGTGTCTCGGATACTTAATCCGGTGAGACTTGCACGTTTACATTTTTGTACCATCCAAAGGGGTAGTGCACAAGGTAAGGTAGGATCCGATCATTTTCATAGAGTGATCTTTGGAATATGAGCATCTAATAATCACTTTTTGGCCATTTTATCAAAAATTGGTAAAAATCCCTTGCGTGAAGGACATTAATTTGAAGAAAATCACAAATGATTCCTCCTGTTGAGACGATAAATGAATTGAGGCCAAAATTTGATTTTTAGAAGGTCATAGACTAATGCACCTCAATAATTTTGAAATAACCAATGGCCGGACAATTCAACCAATCCATTTTGCCAATTCCTTCAATAAATCATCAATTCATTTGACCAATTTACCCTTTTTAGGGTCACCTGGTCGATTTTGAATAAATCGTCGATTCATTTGACCGATTTACCCTTTTTAGGGTCGTTCGGCCGATTTTTGAACAAGCCACTAATTCAATTTCATTCATTTGACCAATTTACCCTTTTTAAGGTGATCCGATTTTTGAATAAATCAAGTTTCATTCAATCTATTTGATCAATTTACCCTTTTTAAGGTGATCTGATTAATTTTGGATAAATTAAAATTCAATTCATTTGACATGTTTCCCTTTTTAGGGTAATCCGGTCGATTTTTAATAAATTGTCAATTTCACTTGACCAATTAGGTTTTCAATATCGAATTTCAAAATGGAAAACCTAGTCGATTTTGAGAAAAGCATCCATTGCATCCAGCCATTTGATCAGTTGGAGTTTTGACCCGTGCTTCACTGAGAAAAGTTCCAATCTCTTCGATAGGAAGTTCGTCAAGGTCAAACCCGTGCGTTTTTGCAAATTCTTGTATCGATCAAAAGTGATCAATCCATTCGGACGTTGACCTCATTTTGACAAAGTGTCTCTCGTCACTCCAATTGACCAAATTTTTCAAAATTATTTTTCACTCAATGAGTTGATCAGATCCGTCAGGTATGGTATAGTGCCTACCCTAGAGGATTGCATTTTCATGCTAGGCCTACCCTTGGCATAAAAGGGTTCCCCCATAGGACATGCATACCGATTTTATATTCTTGTTTACTAACTCGGGGTATTTTTCTTTTGTTTCCCCCCTCCCCTGCATTCATAAAAAAGGTTTCAATAAGATGAAAATATTTCCCTATATTGGATAACAATTTTTTTTTTATCCGATAAAGTTTGGAAAGTATTATTTGATTCTTGGGCAGATCCAATAATGGAAACCTGAAAGATCCATCTGAAAGCTCTAGGCTAAGAGCTTCTAAGAGATTTCATAATTGCTTTTAAGGAAGATTCTGTATATTTGACTTGTTAATATATTTTTGTGTCAAAAGAAAAGGAGACAAAAAGGGATATATATGTGGAGCTCTTTAGAAGCTTTCTATTCTCATTTGTATCATAATTGAACGAGAAATTTTGTTTCAAACCTTTTCAGCAATAAAATTTTTGAACAATTATTGTTTTGTGTATATTCATGTACATTTCATTCTTTTGGTCATTAAGAGATTTCATGGTGAATTTTAAGAAATAAGCTCAAATTGAGATTTTTCAACCTTTGGCCTGAAAACTCACAAATGTATACACCAGATTGGTGATCCGAGCTACACAATAAGAGTGCTCAAAAATTGAAAGAGGTCATTCAGAAGGCCCATGAGATACCTTTTCTCCTGCACTTAATCCCAAAATAAAGTCAGTCACATTGATTGATAAATTGGGGCAACTTTTGCTTGAAAATATCCGCGGTGTCTAATCCGATTCAATCACATCTAAGTGAAAGCAAAAATGTGCATCATTCTTGTTTATTTTGAAAATTTAGAATGATACTTTGAGCATTCGTTTCTCTACCTATACACATTTTATCATTTGCTCTCCCCTTTGAGCCTTTGAAAGAATAATTTCGTTTCAAATAAGAGCCCTAATGATCACTACCCTACAATGGAAAAATTTTCAAAAGAGAATGGGTTCTCAAGGACCATTTCGTTACTTTGGTTGTCATGAGGTGTAAGAAAGATGCTTTGGCCATCGTTTCTACAACCTAAACACTGATTATCCCTTGCATCCTCATTTGAACTAAAATTGGTGGTTCTTTTCAAAGCACTCACGATCGTACCCCACATTGGGGAGGGAGATTGGAGAATTTTCCAAAAGGGGAAAAAGCAAAAATGTTAGAATAAGGAGGGAACCGCAATTTGGGGAAATTTGATTCCACTTGGGTTCCAAATTTTGAAAAAAAAGAAAAGGACAAGTTCTATCCGGTGGATCACTTATGTTTCATAGATATGAATGAGCAAGGGTCTTCCTCAGTCAATTAATTCAGATACATGCCAGAAATTTCGCATTAATGAAAGTTTCCTTTCAGAGTTATTGTAAGGAACGGAATACAAGTCAGGCCATCTTCTTTTCCATTCAAACATTCTATCCCTAGTTATCCTTTTTGAGCCTTCAGAATAAAATATTTCGTTTGGCAACCCCTGAGAATCGCAAACCCCACACTGGGGCAAGTTTGAGTTGAAAAAGGAAAAGTTTCAAGAAGTGGAAAAAGTGAAAGGCCACAAAATCAAAAGCAAAAGAAGAAAAGAGAACCTCAGTTCAAAAATAAACTGGGGCAAATTTTGCGAAAGTTCAAAAGAGTGGCAGAAAGCCGAAAAATCGAAAGAAGAAAGAAAATGAAAGTGAAAAAGCCCCAATTAAGCATAAACTGGGGCAAATTCTGATTTAACCCTAAAATAGGGTTGGCACAACAATACGATCTCAGATTCTTCAAACCACTTTTGAAATCCGTTTTCAAGCCTTAACTTTTCTAAGCACCCCACCTGACCCCATTACAAAGCCGAAAGTCCTGACTTCTGTTCTTTGCACTGGCCTTGTCAAGGAAATCTCTGATGTCGAAAATTTTAACTGTATTTCTGAATTGCTGAATTGATTAGGTGTGAGGTTGACACTGCTCTACATGTGAAACCCCGCGTGGGTATTTTTGGAAAAGGGGGAAAAGAAAAGAGAAACGAGCGAAATGAATGCAAAAGAAAGATGCAAAAAGTTTTGATGCTGTTGGGTGATGATAAAAAGTCAAACAAACTCCAAAATCTTGGAGTCCAGATGAGGGCAATGTTGAAAAATGCGATCTTCGGTGCAATGTCCTTGAAAATTATTTCTTTAACTATCGTCTTCAAGCCACATTACAAGCTAATAAAGTCCATCGTTGACTTATTCCTTCATGACAATCCAAAGTGACGATTATGCTCGCAAGAAATCCATCAATCATTTGTGATCATGGGAGTATAACCAGTTTTCACAGGTTTAGCTATCACTTCTACCCATTTTGTTGCAAGCCTATAAAGCTTGTATGTTGACTAAGTTTTCTTAAGAAATAAGGGTGACAAGTTCTTTGCTTTCACTAAGATGTGGTATAGAAAGGATTACACACAATTTGGGCACAAAATAAGACAAGTCTTGACCTTCCATTTCCTTTAGCCATTTCCAAATCAGAAATAACACCCCATTCGATTAGCCCTGAAAGATGAGCCAACAAGAAGTGGTGACCCGCCACTCTGGGCACCGATGCTAAAAGTGAGGATGAAAATTTGGTGTTATTCTGAGAGATTCATCATGAAATTTCGCCATGAGTTCAAACTCAACGTTCAAATTTCTTCACGTTGTATATATGATTACTTTCTAAGTTTTGGAAAGTGTGATTTCTCTTGGTTCAAATATATGGAAAGACATCCAAACCAATTTCTTGCAATCAAATGGGCCCATATTGGGGCAAAATTTTTATTTGCAAGATTTCACAAAATAAGCCCACACTGGGGCAAATTTTTTATAGTCCATTTGAGGATTTCGTCAAAGACTCAAGCAAGACTTTCAAATCAATCACGCTGCCTTTTTCATGAAAATTTGAGTGCATGTAAGCCCCCTGTGCAGGTATTCATAGTTGAAATCGACGAAGGAGCATTCGGTGATGTGGAAGGCCGATGCCGAAGCAAGAAGAAAGAAGGGAAAAGTGCCCTACACTGGGGCAAATTATTTTTGAAAAAGATTCTCTCGAAAAATCAGAAAAATTCAAAAGTCAAAAATCAAAAATCAAGTTCAAATTTTTGTTTCTTGGAAAATCAAATTTAATTTCTTGTATCTTGACAAGATCAAATCCAATTTCTTGATCAATTGGATGGCAGGATTGGGTCTTATCCCACTGACCATTCACCAAACCACGTTGGGCCTGGATTTTGTGCCGCCAACATTTCAAACATCAAGTTGGGCCTGGATTTAGTGCCGCCAGCTTCACTTTATCACATTGGGCCTGGATTTTGTGTCGCCAACTCCACAAAAGTCACGTTGGGCTTGGTTTTCATTTCACCACCGTTAGCATCGAGTCTATCTCACTAACGTGTGCATTTTATTCCACCACCGTTAGCATCGAGTCTATCTCACTAACGTGTGTGGTTTTAATCTCGGCAGGACTGGGTGTAATCCCACTGACCGTTTTTATCAAATTGGGACCGGGTTTCATCCCGCCAATCTCGGCAGGACTGGTTATAATCCCGCTGACCGTTTTTATCAAATTGGGACCGGGTTTCATCCCGCCAATTTCGGCAGGACCGGGTTTTATCCCGCTGACCGCTTACTTCATTGGGACCGGGTTTTATCCCGCCGACCGCTTATCACGTTGGAGCTGGGTTTTATCCCGCCAACCTCGGCAGAACTGGGTTCTATCCCGCTGGCCGCTTATCACGTTGGAGCTGGGTTTTATCCCGCCAACCTCGGCAGAACTGGGTTCTATCCCGCTGACCGCTCATTTTCACGTTGGAACTGGGTTCTATCCCGCCAACCACGGCAGAACTGGGTTCTATCCCGCTGACCGTTTATATCACGTTGGAGCTGGGTTTTATCCCGCCAACCTCGGCAGAATTGGGTTCTATCCCGCTGACCGTTTACATCGCCACTGGAGCAGAGGTTAGTCCCGCCAGTGTGCATTCCGTTTACATCGCCATTGGAGCAGAGGTTAGTCCCGCCAGTGTGCATTTCATTCACAGCCACTGGAGCAGAGGTTAGTCCCGCCAGTGTGCATTTCATTCACAGCCACTGGAGCAGAGGTTAGTCCCGCCAGTGTGCATTTCATTTACAGCCACTGGAGCAGAGGTTAGTCCCGCCAGTGTGCATTTCATTTACAGCCACTGGAGCAGAGGTTAGTCCCGCCAGTGTGCATTTCATTTCACAGCCACTGGAGCAGAGGTTAGTCCCGCCAGTGTTCATTTCATTTACATCGCCACTGGAGCAGAGGTTAGTCCCGCCAGTGTGCATTTCATTTTCACAGTCACTGGAGCAGAGGTTAGTCCCGCCAATGCGCCTTTCAATTACACAGCCACTGGAGCAGAGGTTAGTCCCGCCAGTGTGCATTTCATTCACAGCCACTGGAGCAGAGGTTAGTCCTGCCAGTGTGCACTTCGTTTCCTGCCGCTAGTCGTGGGTCAGTCCCACTAGCGTGCGTCCCATCATTTACATTTCTGTCCGGGTCTATCCCGTTTACTTTTCTGTCCGGGTCTATCCCGTGGGTCTATCCCATTTACTTTTCTGTCCGGGTCTATCCCGTGGGTCTATCCCATTTACATTTCTGTCCGGGTCTATCCCGTGGGTCTATCCCATTTACTTTTCAGTTCGGATCTATCCCGTGGGTCTATCCCATTTACATTTTCTGTTCGGGTCAGTCCCGTTTAATTTCTGTTCGGGTCAGTCCCGTTTAAATTCTCAGTCCGGGTCAGTCCCGTTTTAAATTCCTGTTCGGGTCAGTCCCGTTTAAATTCTGTTCGGGTCAGTCCCGTTTAAATTCTTGTTCGGGTCAGTCCCGTTTAAATTTCTGTTCGGGTTCGGGTCAGTCCCGTTTAAATTTTGTTCGGGTCAGTCCCGTTTAAATTCTGTTCGGGTCAGTCCCGTTTAAATTCCTGTTCGGGTCAGTCCCGTTTTAATTCTGTTCGGGTCAGTCCCGTTTAAATTCTGTTCGGGTCAGTCCCGTTTAAATTCTGTTCGGGTCAGTCCCGTTTAAATTCCTGTTCGGGTCAGTCCCGTCTAAATTCCTGTTCGGGTCAGTCCCGTTTAAATTTCTGTCTCGGGTCAGTCCCGATTTTAAAATTTCCTGTCAGGGGTCAGTCCCCATCGTTTGAGTAATTCGCAGCCGAATAATGCAGGTAAGTTTTGGTGTCTACTTCTTTGTCTCAAGTTTTTCCAAAACTCAGACAAAGAGGGGCAAACTGTAGACACCAAATTTTTGACTTTATTTTTCATTGTTAATTTTATTGATATTTATTTTAGTTTGGTTTTACTAATCTCATTTTTAGACATTCGAGCATTAAAAAAAAGAAAAAAAATAAAAAAAGAGAAAAAAGAAAAAAAGGAAAAGTCAAAAATCAAAAATCAATCAAAGGACAAAAACAAGACACATAAACCTATTTTTGAGGAGGAGATCCTGGCCTTTCATATTAGGTTTAGTTTTGGGGTGCCCAAAAAGATAAAAGGGCCGCAAGCTAAAAGGGGGTGCAAAATTAGGGAGGAATTGGGGTCTAAGGCAGCCGGCAGAGAGAAAAAAAGAAAGAGCTCACGGGGGGTTTCTTAGAAAGGGCTTACGGCTGGAAAAACAGAGTAAAAAGAGAGTGAAGGCTACGGCTGAAGGAAAAGCAGGGGAGGAAAAAGGAAAACAAACAAGCCGAAGCAGAAGGCTTGCGGCTGAGAAAAGAAAATAAGCAACGAGGAGAGGTTTTGGGGCTGAGCAAAACCGAAAGTGGGCGGTGGACAGAGGAGCGCTTCGTCTGAGCAAAAAGGGAAGAAACAGAGCAAGCAAAAAGGGAGCATTTGAAGAGGAGTTGTGGGCAAAAATTGAAGGAGAAAGCAGCGGAGGAATGGAAGCTTGTAACCGCCGCCGCTCACTGGAACCGCCACCATATCGTCAGAATCCACCGCTGCCGCTCGCGAATCTTCGCCGTGAGAGATAATGCTCCATTGCTTGCTGGAAGTCAAGTTCCAATAATGGCCGAAAATTGCAGAAATCTGAAGCCAGAACAAGAGGAAGAAAGAAGCTTCGGGCTAGGGAAAAATCAAAACGGAGGCAGAGGAGAGAGGACCAGAGTCGGAATCCGTTGACCACCACCACCGCCTGAAAATTGCCGTTGCGATAGGCCACGGTGAGTCTACCTTTTCTTTTACATTTCAGTTCTTTTACAGAGCATGTCTGCCGTGGATTGTGGTGGCAAATCTTCATGTTGGCTGTTTATGGTTTTCTGATTGAACATGTTATATGTATTGATTGGGTTGAATGCTCTGGGTTGCTAGTAAAATTCTGGGCGGGTTCTAGATTCATTTGAGCAGAAATTAGCTACAATCTTGTGTGCCCATTTGGTGTTCGACAAAATGCCCAACCGAGACTTTAGCTCCAAGGACAAATTGATATCTGCTTCAATTTCTGTTTATTCGCATACATTCGGCCAGTTCAAACAGAATTGTGAAAATTTTGATGTGTTCTCTTTTGGTGCCTTTTATGTCTTTCTTACTCTTTCACTGGTATGAATCCGAATTGAATCTTGACATTGTGTAAAAAGGGGCCTGTGTGATTTTCATTTTTTCTAGAATACCAATTGAACTTTCTTGTGTACTTCATCCGTAAAAGAAGATGGCAGCGGGTATTTGGCCTGCTTGGGGAAGATGTCTACCTGTTTGAGTTATGATTCTAGTCCTTCAATTGCCTCTGTTGTTTTGATGTAGCCCCAAAGTTGTTAGAACTTCATAATTTCGACCCCAAAATTTTGTCAATTTTTGCAATCAAGTCCTTTCTTCTTTTGACTTCTTAAATGTAGGTTGTCAACATGATTTAATTGATTCAAATTCATGTTTATTTTTATCCTTTGTGATTATTTGTCAAATAAATTGGTACCCTAACCATTTTATTATTTTGGAGGATGAATAAGTGACTTCACCCCGTTAGAGCTCCATTCCAAGGGAGGTACCCCCCTATCTCTCACTTCTTACTTTATATTCTCCTACGTGCTCCTACGTGTTATGTGAATATGCATGTCTATTTCGCTTTCCTTGCCTTTCCTTAATTCCTTGCATTTATTTCATTTATTTTTACTTTTATTTAAGTTATTCATTATGGGGTATGTGTACACCTCTTGGCTTGTAATAGATAGGGCTTGGAGGAGCATTCGATGAAGACCTGTTGAAGACATGTGCCTAGCTAGCAAATGTAATAGTTAGGGCTTTAATTGCTTTATGTGTCTTGCATGCTTAGTTGCTATGTGTTAATTTTCTTTATTAGGTTCTTGCATCTAGTCGAGCATGCTAATTGTTATGTGCTATGTGTTTATGGGTGTTTGGCATGTCTAATCGCTTTCCATAGCCATGAATGAATGTGATGGATGAATGTACGTCACCACACTAGTCCAATGCTAGTTGTGGCTCATTATTTCATTAGGAATTCATAGAAAGGGCTAGTCCAACGCTAGACCCAATAGGCCATCCCCTTTTGTTAGTGCATATTTGCATGTTCACTACATGTCATGCATTTTTCTTAGTTTTATCATTGGCATGTTCCTCGAACCCCTTTTTCCCCTCATTTTTAGGTTTTGCATCTCATACTAGTTATAGGGTTCATTTGCTTGAGTGTCCCCTTTCGATAAGGGAAACGAGCGAGTGTGGCTACTCGATAGCCTTAGCACGCTAGTTTTGCCTTCTAATCAAAGGGAAGATTAAGTCACAAAGTTAGGACTCCCCGTTCCCGTCTTGCTGCATTCCTATAGGATTCATGCATTCTATTCATTCACTATCACATACACTTACTTTATATTCTAACCCTTTTTCCACATTCTCACTTCACACTACTTTTGGACGTTTTCACTTAACTACTCACACTTTACACTTTTATTTGCACACGTGCACCTTTATATCCCTTCACTTGCACACGAACACTTTTTATCTTCATTTGCACACCTCCACTTACATCCTATTATTTTTATCATTTTTCTCATTTCACACAAACTCACATTTTCACATGGCATGCATTCCACTCATTTGTACGTCATTTAGATTTATGTGTGACCTCTCCAAAGGATCATTATTGGGCTTCACAATTAATGTGATTGGTACCACTCACCCTTTGAAGAGAAATTTCCCCCATGTCCCCTAGGTCTAGGTTCTTGCATTCATATAGTCATATCCAACACGCTATACATACCTTGGGTAGAAAAATTAGGAAAGGTTGGGCTAAATCACGCAACTAGCCTTGGCTAGGTCGAAGGGGTGCCTTGGATTTTTATCCTTGCCTTCCCCTTCGTCAAATGTGACTCCCGAACTTTTTTCGTTGGTTTACGTGGACTAGGAGTCGTTCAAAAGGGGTTTCTTTCTATCTTTCCTTTAGAAAATTTCTTTTTGGGTGACTTGGTACACCCTAAACTCTATACCAAGTGGCGACTCCGTTTTTGATACAAAAAACCCTTTTTGAACTTTATATGGCCAAACCGTCGCATTATCAAGTCCCATGGCCTTTATTTTCTTTTTGTACACGTTCACGCACATACTACACACTCACACACCACAACACATTCAATCAAAAAGTGGGACGCGACAGTTGGCGACTCCACTGGGGACTTCCTAAGTGGGTCCAAGCATTTGATTTGGCCATTTTTTCCCTTTTCTACCCTTTTTATGCATAGCATTTGGATATTAGGGTTGCATTTTCCATTTTAGGACTTTTTGACTCGCGCGCATATCAAACGATTCCCTCACTCACGTATGTATGATTGTTTGTTTGGATGTATGTTATACTTGCTTTATCTCGCGCTTCGCATTGCATTTGGGTGGGGGGACATACCCTAGAGCCTCGCGTTGGTTCTTGATCCCTCCCCTCCAAACGAGCACTAGCATACGTGCATACGCTTTAATTATTTATCCCTCCTTTATTTTTCTTTTAGTGGCTTGCCACGCCACTCTACCCTATTAGGATTTTTAGGCGACTCACTTGGACTTGTGATCGCGACACGATGTGTGCGTAGCATGATCCGAGGAGTCACTCGATCTTCCATTTTAGGCTTTGGGTACATAACCTTTAGCTTTTAGTGGAAGGTTGAGGATTTTTGATAGATTCACTCAAACACGTAGCCGCGACACGATGTGTGCGTAGCGGTGTTTGGGGAATCGCTCGAGCCACCGACAAAGAACCTTGGGATTGATGACCCTTGGTTTCTAAGTCTGAAGGCTCGGGGACCTGAGCTTATCGAGTCTAGATGCAGTAGCGAACCCCAACCTCATGCATCCATATTAGAATTGCCTAGGGTAGAGTCGACCTTACCCTAAATTAGGGACACGATTCACGAGGGGAGGGGTCCAACCCCTTTCTCCTTTTTATTGCTTTATTTCTTTGTATTGATTTCGTTGCTGCAATGTGTTATGTGTGTTTATCTACCTGAACTAACCTTTCTTGGTTTTGTGTCCCCATTGCATTCACAAACCCTAGCAAATAAGAGGTTTGGCATGACCTTCTTTTAGAACCTACCCTCGTAGATA
Organism: Coffea eugenioides; assembly: GCF_003713205.1. NCBI lineage: Eukaryota > Viridiplantae > Streptophyta > Magnoliopsida > Gentianales > Rubiaceae > Coffea > Coffea eugenioides. The sequence continues at coordinate 26,015,627 of NC_040043.1, forward strand.
GGTTATTGCACGTTTAAAGATTTTGGTATATTGCATTCATAGATTAATAATTGCATGGCATTCTAAGCCTACCTTGGCGTGCAAAAGGTCTTTTTAGGTCATGATATCATTTCAAATTGCATGTTTTACTGCTTTAATAAACTGGCATCATGCATAAACCCTAGAAAGGGAATGCCATTTAGGGGATCCCGCGTTAGGAATAAGCCACCTTGTGTCTCGGATACTTAATCCGGTGAGACTTGCACGTTTACATTTTTGTACCATCCAAAGGGGTAGTGCACAAGGTAAGGTAGGATCCGATCATTTTCATAGAGTGATCTTTGGAATATGAGCATCTAATAATCACTTTTTGGCCATTTTATCAAAAATTGGTAAAAATCCCTTGCGTGAAGGACATTAATTTGAAGAAAATCACAAATGATTCCTCCTGTTGAGACGATAAATGAATTGAGGCCAAAATTTGATTTTTAGAAGGTCATAGACTAATGCACCTCAATAATTTTGAAATAACCAATGGCCGGACAATTCAACCAATCCATTTTGCCAATTCCTTCAATAAATCATCAATTCATTTGACCAATTTACCCTTTTTAGGGTCACCTGGTCGATTTTGAATAAATCGTCGATTCATTTGACCGATTTACCCTTTTTAGGGTCGTTCGGCCGATTTTTGAACAAGCCACTAATTCAATTTCATTCATTTGACCAATTTACCCTTTTTAAGGTGATCCGATTTTTGAATAAATCAAGTTTCATTCAATCTATTTGATCAATTTACCCTTTTTAAGGTGATCTGATTAATTTTGGATAAATTAAAATTCAATTCATTTGACATGTTTCCCTTTTTAGGGTAATCCGGTCGATTTTTAATAAATTGTCAATTTCACTTGACCAATTAGGTTTTCAATATCGAATTTCAAAATGGAAAACCTAGTCGATTTTGAGAAAAGCATCCATTGCATCCAGCCATTTGATCAGTTGGAGTTTTGACCCGTGCTTCACTGAGAAAAGTTCCAATCTCTTCGATAGGAAGTTCGTCAAGGTCAAACCCGTGCGTTTTTGCAAATTCTTGTATCGATCAAAAGTGATCAATCCATTCGGACGTTGACCTCATTTTGACAAAGTGTCTCTCGTCACTCCAATTGACCAAATTTTTCAAAATTATTTTTCACTCAATGAGTTGATCAGATCCGTCAGGTATGGTATAGTGCCTACCCTAGAGGATTGCATTTTCATGCTAGGCCTACCCTTGGCATAAAAGGGTTCCCCCATAGGACATGCATACCGATTTTATATTCTTGTTTACTAACTCGGGGTATTTTTCTTTTGTTTCCCCCCTCCCCTGCATTCATAAAAAAGGTTTCAATAAGATGAAAATATTTCCCTATATTGGATAACAATTTTTTTTTGATCCGATAAAGTTTGGAAAGTATTATTTGATTCTTGGGCAGATCCAATAATGGAAACCTGAAAGATCCATCTGAAAGCTCTAGGCTAAGAGCTTCTAAGAGATTTCATAATTGCTTTCAAGGAAGATTCTGTATATTTGACTTGTTAATATATTTTTGTGTCAAAAGAAAAGGAGACAAAAAGGGATATATATGTGGAGCTCTTTAGAAGCTTTCTATTCTCATTTGTATCATAATTGAACGAGAAATTTTGTTTCAAACCTTTTCAGCAATAAAATTTTTGAACAATTATTGTTTTGTGTATATTCATGTACATTTCATTCTTTTGGTCATTAAGAGATTTCATGGTGAATTTTAAGAAATAAGCTCAAATTGGGATTTTTCAACCTTTGGCCTGAAAACTCACAAATGTATACACCAGATTGGTGATCCGAGCTACACAATAAGAGTGCTCAAAAATTGAAAGAGGTCATTCAGAAGGCCCATGAGATACCTTTTCTCCTGCACTTAATCCCAAAATAAAGTCAGTCACATTGATTGATAAATTGGGGCAACTTTTGCTTGAAAATATCCGCGGTGTCTAATCCGATTCAATCACATCTAAGTGAAAGCAAAAATGTGCATCATTCTTGTTTATTTTGAAAATTTAGAATGATACTTTGAGCATTCGTTTCTCTACCTATACACATTTTATCATTTGCTCTCCCCTTTGAGCCTTTGAAAGAATAATTTCGTTTCAAATAAGAGCCCTAATGATCACTACCCTACAATGGAAAAATTTTCAAAAGAGAATGGGTTCTCAAGGACCATTTCGTTACTTTGGTTGTCATGAGGTGTAAGAAAGATGCTTTGGCCGTCGTTTCTACAACCTAAATAAGGGGAACTCTTTATAAAATATATAAGTTTTGGCAAAAATTTCAGCTTATATATCCCTACTAAGGGGAACTCTAATACCCTAAACAATCTAGGTTCAATTCAACCAAGAATCACCACTCGAGTTCCAATTTCACTTGCTTGAACTTCGCGAAATAAAACGGACAGCATTTCCTTTGTATTTTCCTAATTTTTCAGCCATTTCAAGGCTTTATTTTCTTCTCAAATCAGCCCCAAATCAACACACAAGTAACAAGATAAAATAGCTCTTAATCTAGGCCATAAAATCATCTAATTGTAGCTCATTTCTAGCATATATCATCACAATATCAAAGCTGAAAATTTCTCTATTAAAGCTGAAATTGTGGAACTAAAGCTGGAAATTCCTAGTTGAAAGCTAAAAAGTCACAACAAAGCTATAAATCTTCACACAAGTCCATAACAATGCTAAATACCATCATATCATAGCTGAAAAACATAAATCAAGGCTGGAAAATGAAACCCTAAACTGGAAAATTCCACCAACTTCACAAATCCATGATATCTTCCATACAACTTCCATATTCAAGTCATCTATCCAATAAAATGCAAGATAAGAGAGATAAGAAGAGTTTCTTAGCTTAATACCTTCAAACCTCAAGGAAAAACACAAAACCAAGGCTGCCTATGCAAGGTCACTCCACCCCAAGCTTCCTTGTCACCTTGGTGCAAGTTTGTTCGGTTTATTTTTGTGATTTCAACTCAAACAAGGCAAGAATCAAGATGGAGATTGAAGCTCTCTCCTCTCTTTTTTCTCTACAAACTCACAGCCAAACCAAGCAAGAAATGAAGAAAAATTAGTCCAAGAGAAAGATAAGAAGAAAGGAAACGGTCTTGGTCAAACATCTTTTGGATTGCCAACACTTGTCACCACCAATTTTCCTCTTGTTGTTTTTTCTTTTCCTCTTTTTTTTAGGTCAAGAATTTCGGCTGGTCTAAGGGTCAAATTAGGGAGAATTAAATGAAATAAAATCAAGAAGATTAAGGTAAGAAAATATTGTTCAAGCAGTGTCCTCAACCGGTAACAAACGGCGCACGTCTGTTCAAGCCTATTTTCCTTAACTCTCTCGTACTTTTGTTTTAACTTATAATTCACTAACTTATTATTAGCACTTCTAATCACATATTTCTTCTTAATTAATACCTGCTCTTATCCACCAAATTTGGTACACATATCTCACCAAGTGATCACACTACCAAATTGCACAAAAAACACACCAAAAACCCTAGTATGCACCATTCCTTTAAAAAACTCATAACTTGAGTTATAATTATTAAAAATTCATACAACTTGGGCCATTAAAAGTAGACTTCAAATACTAATAATCTTTAGAAGACACCTCAAATAGATTCAGTTCATAAGTTGGTCCAAATTGAGCCGTAAGCTACTATAACATTTCTATTTTTACTTGTGCAGGGCAGAATTTTTAGTCAATTTTGCCAATTTTATGGAATTTATAGAGATTGAATCAAACTCTAAATTTTATATCGTAGGAAGCTCTATGAGTCTAGTTTCAAACGCAATAAACGGAACTCAATTCTGAATTTCCTATACGAAGTTATAGCCAATTTCCCAAAGCTGCGCAGAGCCTCCTGAGAAAATTTCCAGATTTTCTAACAACTTGAGATTATAAAACTTGTCTTAACAAAATTCACTCCCTTGCATCAAATTCAACCATTAAAACAACCAAGAATCTAAGGCAAGTAAGTTCAAATAAGAGCTATAAAGACAAGTAAAATTTCGGGGCCTCACATAGGTGATTTAATGTTGAAAGAAAGTGAGAAAGGTTGGACTTATGAGCATGGAATTTGAGTAGTGAAAGTTGAACGGCTGTTGGAAATTTCCAGCCTAGCCGATAGTGAATCCTTTGATTTTGAGTGGGTATTTTGGTGAAATCTAGCTAAAAAGCACGTTATATCCTCAGTATAATCCTTAACTAGTGCTGCTTGCCAGTTTTACTTGGTGAAAATTCAATTAATGGGGCTGAAATGGCTATACAAGGACTGCATGACTATGAGACAAATGTTAGTTTGTTCGATGGAAGTCTAGCTGGAATTCTTGTTTTAGACTGAAATTCCTTGAAAAGTTTTAGCCCTCCTTTTAGTGTTTATGTGATTGCATGTTGGATTAGGTTGATAACTTGGTAGATTGAATAAAATCTTGGAAGATATATGGCTGGAATTTCAGTTTGAAACCCCAATGACTGATTGTGTTCTCCCAAGCTTCACTTCCATCTTGTGAATTGAAGTTGATGCAAATATGGTTAAAATTACCCTATGGTACTCTGTTTTGCTCTGTATATTATGCCTAGATTGATTTGAAAAGAAATATCGAGTCTTTTGAAAAGAAACTTGGGGCTAGTTGAGCTTGCAAGACTGTTTGGACAGATTGGGGGGAGTTGAAGAGTTCAAATTGTTTTCTCAAAATTTTAGAATAGTTTAATCAGACTTTGAACTAAGAACAACCTATAAAGAATAACGATAAAATGTGGATTGGATTTTGCGAGATTTGAACAAAGGAAATAATGAACTTTAGATGGAAAACATGAACACTCTATGCTGGAAATTCTGTTTTGAGTAATCCTAAAACTAGTTCTTGGATTTTATGTTATAACTTCGAACACTATGATAGAAATTTAACCAAATCTGACCAAATACCCCTTTTACACTATCTTATAAGAGTTTACTCGTAAAATGATCCTCATGACTTAAATTCCAGCCTATATAATAAAATGTAGGTCATACTTACCACTTAACCACTTAAATCCTTAATTTCACCAATTAAAATACTCAAGCACCACTTTTGGGAATTTAACAAGCAGTCTAATAAGTGACAAATATCTCAGGAGCCAAGGGTGAATCAAAAGAGGGTCTGAGCACTGAAGAGTAATTTCAAACTGCGTGGTGTGTGACAGCCCCACCTCACCCTAAGGCGAACCGAAGGGTTCGGCGGACCGCCTGCCCAACTCTCGCCGGGACTCAGTCATACCTCCATCAAAACCGAAATAAAACTGCAAGAATCAAAACGAAATGGAAGGGCCGCCGCCATGCAGGATCCAACCAAGTACAAGGACACTTTGTTCGCCAAGAGAGTAGGTACATTCCCAAATACATATGTTACATAAACATGAGGAAACACTTCAAAATATATATATTAGTAAGTTTACAGATCCAAAAAGGAACATTGTATTAAGATACATTTAGGGTTTCCAAATTGTCGAGGAGCTATACCAAAAGAGCAAAAGAATTTCTAACTAGCTCAACTCATTCCTCAAAACATTGAAGTTCCAAAAGATAGTTCCCTGTAAGGAAAACAAGGGTAACGGAACGGGGTGAGCTAAAAGCTCAATGAGGTACCAACAATATAAACAGTAGAATTCATGAGAAAACACTTTGGAGGCATATATTCACATCAAATACGAGAAAAGAATGAACATCACAATGTAGGATACAGGTGGCTTTCAGGAGCCAAATCCCCGTTGCTATACTTGATCCAGCCTCGTTGACCCTCCGTCAACATTCAAATAAAAGAACCAGTCCAGTAGAACACCACTTTAACTCCAAAACCCCATTCACCAAACATACCCCTTACTGGGCCCGAACGCCAAACAGGAACATGAATGGTAATACTCGAGTATACCGGAATCAAGAGTCTCAATACTCAAAGATTCCCCCAGGAACATGCACCCAGGGATTGTCAATTATCTCGACCAAGCCCTCGCTGGCTCGATTTAATTAACTCCCCATGATGTTGAGCTCAGGTTTAACAGGAAGGTTGTTGGATACTCTTCCAAACGACATCATAACAAGTGCAAGTAACAAGTTCAAGTACATAACAAGTACAAGTAATAGATTCCAATTCGTTCAGCACAGACAAGAGAACGAGTGTGATAAAGTACACCCTCGTCTCATACAGGATAAACAGTCAGGAAAGACATTCAAATAGCAATTTGTAAGTACAAAAAACCAGTTTAGCGATAATTCAGGGGAGTGGTACACTCACCAGTTAAGCAAGGATACGTCAAAAGTTTCAACCAAGGTAGGGCTCTAATCACCAAGAAACCCTAGAATAACCAAAGTAAACAATTATGGTTCCCACAGTCACAAATCCAATAAATGGAATGCATAAATACGGTTCGACTACATGTCGTACGCCTTTCCAGGTTAGCTACTAGTACGGCAGAATAAAATATGACTTTTGAGCAAAAGGATAACAGTTGGTTCTAGGGTAACAAACAACTCCCAAAACCTATCATTTTTACCAAGATCAATTCAACTTGAAAGAATTGCGTAGCCCTAAGATTTTGGGTAGCATACCCTCTGTATTTACCTATTTTCCAGCCATTTATGGCTTCATTGTTTTCCTCAATCAATCCCAAAACCACACACAAAATAATCTTATTTCAATAGCCATTCAATAGGCTTCATTAGAACGTATAAGTACTAAAGTAAGCTAGGGAAAGTCCGGAAATGAAAGTTAAGCCCTAAAACCCAAAAATAGTTTTGATATCGTTTAGCGTATTGGACACAACCGGCACTACGATTATCGGATGGATGTACAATATACACCATTTCGAAGCTAAAAGAAAGGGCTACAATGTTGAAGAAGGTCATTCAGTCCAGTTTGTAGTGCAACTAGGTCAAAATTTCAATGTACCTAACCAAAACCGTATAAACAGGTTAACGAACCGCATTCTGGTTAAATAACCATAATTCAGGCTACCAAAGTCCAATTCAAGTGATTCCAAAGCCATCCAAAAGTTAAGATACCAGGCTATATTTCTTAATAAGACATCAACAACCAAATCAGTAGTATTCCCAATCTAATTAACCAATTACCAAAGCTGATTAACAGGTTCAGATAGAAACAGGGCAGCAGGGGTATTTCAGTCTTTTCATAGGATACGTTGCTCTGATTGGCCTGAAATGTTGCAGGCATCTATAAAATATCATTCCATACAACTTTCATGTTTTAATCCAAGGCTAATTCGGCCTCTAACTAGAGGAAACGGTACCAGGCAGAATGGGTTCAATTGCAACCCTAAGTTCCGAAATTTCCTTTCAAAGCGGAAATTTTCCGCAAACAGCCACAAGTTACACCCTAAGGCTTCATTCTAAACCATTCCCAACCATCATCCATGGCCACACAAAATTAATCATAAGAAAACAGAAAAATCATGAATAAATATAAAACTTCACCAATTTCTACCAAAAATCATGAAACAACACCTAATATCATCACTTCATCTCACATAAGTCACTAATTAAGCATTATTGAGAAGAAAGAGAGGTCCCTTAGCTACTCACCTTAAGAACCAAAGAAAGGAGACAACTTAACACCTTAATCTTCCAAACCACTCCACCACTCACCTTAATCCCACTAAGAGAGAGGTTTTGATGGAGTAAATCAAGATTCTAACGGTTGATTTGTGAGATTGAGCAAGAAATAGAAGGAAGAAATTGAAAAGTTTTCCTTTCTTTTTCCTTGGAGAGGTTCGGCCACAAGAAGCTTGCAAGATGATGAATCTTGGTCAATTTTTGATTTATTGGTAAAGTTGGTCCAAGGGTCAAAGTCCAACCAAATCACAAAGTGACACTTGTCACTCTCATTAATGCTACTCTATCCTTTTGTCTCTCCAACCTTAATCCATTTGGTAACCTCTAATCATCTCTTAACACCTGCTAAATTAAACCCTGTATAAAAAACTTAACCTAATTGGCCGAATTTTACCGAACTTTCCGCACTAGCGGGGCCCACGCCTGGTATACACTCCTAAAATCTCATGAACTAACTTATACTAGAAAAATGATTTTGAAACCAGATTTACTCATAAAAATTATCTAGAAAATTTTTCTAACAAAGAAAATATAGAAAAGGCGTGCAATTAAATAAAATAAAGGCTTGAAAATAAGAAAATTTTTGGGTTCTCACATGGTGAGTGTTCTAAAGTGTTTGTACTTGTTTATTTGAAGGATTACTTTGCATTGGTAAATGAAGTGATTTGAATGAATGATATGAAATTTTACTTGGTTTTGAATTAATGATAAAAGGCTAGAGCACACTTTACCGCTACTGCCTTAATGAACTGAAATGTATATTGAGGTGATTATTGATTGGATTGTGCATGAATGGTTGTAGGCCATTGTGTACTTTATCACATCGGCCGAATTGGGCCCTAAGCCTTGGTTAGTTGATCTAGTCGGGCCGGTAAAGGACTTGGTCGACCAGGTTAGTTACTGAATGGTATACTCGAGTATTAACTTGAAGTTTGGACATTATTGAACTGATTAATGAATGTAGGGGATTATTTATTATTTTCGGATATAAGGGGGTGATTGTGGTGGACTGTGCAGTGATATTGAAATGACTCCCTGAAAGAGTTTGTATCCTTTTAATTGAATGTTTACCTTATTGAATTGCTTACCTGATTGGTTATGTTTAATAAATGTTTTTGTAATATGATTGGTTATACAATTTTGAACCTCACTGAGCTTTAGCTCAACCATTTAGCTTTGTTTTCCTTACAGGAGTTGAAGATTGAAGAATGATTGAGTTGAGTTAGAAAGTTTATTTTTGGAAGATCCGTTAGTGTGTATATATTGTAGTCATGGTTTCTTTTGTTTCTTGAAATGGTCGAATCTTTTGTTTTGAGTTTGGTGTAGTATTAAGAATGGATGTTTAGAACATGTATTTTGTTTCTTTTATTGGACAAATTTATGTTTCAAGCTGATTGGAGTTGTACTTAAGAGTGAATGTTTAGTTGTTTAATGGACATGTTATCTCTGAAGTTCATGTGAGTGAGTCAGCCCTGGCAAGAGCCCAGCAGGCGGTCTAGTAACTTCTAGGGTATGCCCTAGGAGAAGGTGTGGTCGTCACACATGGTATTAGAGCTCTTAATGAGCTCAAGCCGGGAGAGGATTCTCGGACTATGGGGAATGGCCTATTAAGTGTTGAACTAATTACTATTGCTAAGGGAATTAGATATGTACGTCGGGTAGTAATCTCAAATTTACGCTTAGGAATGGCCGATCTGAGTTGTGAATTATCCTATTTTTGGATTCTTGTACCGAGTACCAGAAATTTCATTCAATGGTGTATTTGCAAATTAGGAAGAACTTAGTATATTGCATTATGACGTGATAAAAAATCATGATTTAATTTGGGGAAATAGAATTAAAGAGACCAAGGCTAGCTTTTGGGATTTAATGGTGAAGAAGTTGTGGTGAGACCTTGAATATTGGTGCAAATCCTCCATCTTAAGGTAAATAATTTTATTAGCCCTTCGATGGTAAATAGATGATATGCCAACTCCTACCTAAAAATATGGTTTTCTGACCTGAAATATGAGTGAAATAGTAGTTTAAGCAAGGACTAGGTGCGTCCTTTCGGCAGGATGTTCTAGGGCATCGGATGACTAGTCACTGTGACTGTTCAAGAACTTACTTCTATCTGGATGGAGTGATACTAGTTTAAATGGGTAAAAGATAGAGGCTAGTATTAGCAAATGAGAGAGCTCATATTAGAATGTAAGAAATGAGGAAATTCATAAGGATGTGACGTGATAGGATTCTAGAACTGGAAACTGATATGATGGAGGAGCAAGAGTGAACTAATGTCTTGTATGATCAGTTGCAAGAGACTAAAGACCGTATCACTAGGTTACTAAGATAGGTAAGAGACTAAACTAAAGGGATTCTAGCTGAATGTGAAGTTTTGATGGAAGAGCTTGTGGGGGAGAATCTAAGTAGGGAAAGTTAGGGTGTAGAGGCTCCTAGAGTTGAAGGTGAAGCCGAACCGGCAGAGGAAGATCCCGAGGAGGATCTTGAGGAAGAGGAACCTATGGAAGCAAAACCAGAAAAAGGAATGGGGTCTAGTGGGACTGTACGGGACTAGGCCAATGGAGCTTAAGTTGAACTTAAAACTAAGGGTTGAGCTATTAGCTATTTTGCTATGATAATTTCACTATATTGCTGAATTGTTTCCTTCTATGTTTATATAGACCGAAGTTAGGTCATGTTTTAAGAACATCTGATATATTTGTGACTTTGGTTTTTCTATAATGTTTGAAGTTGGTATGTAATGAAATTCGCAATCTTATGCTATGTAAACCTAAAGTTGATGTGTTCGTTTTGTTATAATGTTGTATAATTTACTAGTTTTCGAGACTGAGATTATTGGATAACCTAAGTATATATGGTTAATTATTGACTATTTATACATAAATTGGTAGTGAGATATCGAAGCCGGGCCACTGTGACGACCCCACCTTCCTCCTAGGGCGTACCCAAGGGTTTGGCGGACCGCCTGCCCAGCTGTCGCCGGGACTCACTCACTCACTCAATCAACTCCCAAGATTAAGCATTCAAACCTCCAAAATAATATTTAAGTTCTACAATTCAACCAAAATGTAAACTTATTTACAACCCAAAAGCCAAACGTATGACACAACATCAAATGTTAAAATACATCATCTCAACCAAAAGTATAAGTACAAGAGGGTTATACACTCTAGTTCACACTTAATTGCTTCGGACCTCCATTCCTGTAAGGAAAACAAAGCTAAAAGAATGAGCTAAAAGTCGAGTGAGGTTCCTAAACAAGTAATCAGGTAAAGAAACCATGGACATATGGCATTTAATAGTTTGAAGACTTTGCACAATAATATCCAGTCATTCAAGAAATAAGCATTCAGTCATTGGAAGGATACGTGCTCACTTGGAGCCATTCGTTCAAGTCATTCATTTATTCATTCGCCAACCATTTCCCTTATCCCTCCAACATTAGAAAACGTTTGCAAGTGAAAACTCCTTCAGTGTTCGTGTCATTCATTCATTGATATCATTGCATTGAATCCACTGGTCAGTTCTCCACCAGATTTCGTGGTAATACTCGAGTATACCAAACATTGTCCTAGCATCACCAGCCGCCCGACCGAGTCCACTTCTGGCTCAAGGCGACTGGCAACGAAGGGTAAGGGCCCAGTTCAGCCAAAAGGCTTACATTTATGCACAAGTAGCATTCAATCATTTAATCATTGAAAATTTCACATTCACTTAGGTCGAGTGCGATAAAGTACACACTCGCCTATCAAAAATTCATTTAACAATCATTGAAAAACATTTAACATTCAAGCAAACATTCACAACAATCCACATAGTCATTGGAAGCACAACATGCAAAGAACACTCACCAGTTTAAGCAAAATAACGTCAAAAGTTTCCTTTTGGATTATGCCCTTGATCACCGACAAACCCTAAGAATAACCAAGAGAAAATATTATGGTTCAACCATCCAAAGTTTAGGTGAACCAAAGAAAATCCGAGTAACTACTAGTACAAAGGTGCAAACATGGTTTTGGAGTGAAAAAAGAACATTTAGATCCAAGGGACATGAATAACCAAGAATTTTCTCATTCCAATCATAAACCAAGCTCAAAATGGTTCAACAACTCTAACTTGAAGTTGGAAGTGAAAGTAAGGACAATTTTAAGAAAACAGAATTTTTCCTAGTTTTGCGCGATGCTATTGGAAAAATCATATCTCAATCTTCTTAGGTCCAAAGTTTATAAACTTTATAGCGTTGAAAAACAGATTCAAAGATTTACAATTTCTCAGAAGACAACTTTGCAAGATTCTGTCCACAAGTTAGTCAAAATCCAATCTCAAGTGGCTGCTTTATCCAGTAGAAAGACAGAACAGGAATGAAAATTCAGTCAACTTTGGAAAATTACAGATATTCATAGGAATTGACGAAAATTCTGAAATTTTCACGGTATAAAGTACTCTGAAACTGGTTTCAAACGCAACAAGAAGAACACAATTTGTATTTTTCCACACCAAGATATGATAGATTTCCCAAGACTGCTCAGAGTCTCTTGCGGGAAAATTTTCAGCAGCACTTCCTTTGTGTTTACCAATATTTTCAGCCATTTTCAAGGCTACAATCTCATAGTATAACAACCCCAAATCAAGCTCACAACTTATAGGAGACAATTGGTACATATTCTATATGGCAAAGGCTAACCAAATTTAACATATACTTGATATATAAACAAATATACCCAAGCTGAAATTTTAGAACCCTAAGCTGGAAAATTCTAGCAACTTCACAAATTCATGATATCTTCCATAAAACTTGTGACGCCCCCACTTCTCCCTAAGGCAAACCAAAGGGTATCGGCGGGACGCCTGCCCAACTCTCGCCAGGACTCGATACAAATCCAATTCAAACTTAAGGGTAAATAACCAAATAATAAAAGTCGAAGTGAAGAAAAGTCGCTTCCTTAATGGAACATTCAAATCTTACATTACGAGTTACCAAAAGTACATCAACTTTCCCAAAATATACAACTTCCAAAAGTTGTCTAAACAATTACATTCAAAATCCTAATCAAAAGTCCATCAAGTTGGCTTCTCCACAATTCTTTCCATTTCAGCTCCTGTTAAGGAAAACAAAGCTAATGGGATGAGCTAATGCTCAGTAAGGCCAAGAAAAGTATGCAAACACATAGTTCAAGTAGCAATAGCACTTATACAAGAAATAAAGCTATAACGGTCAAGTAATTCACATTTTAAAATAAAACACACTCAATAAGGATACAGGAGCTCTCAGGAGCTAGATTCCACTTGCTTTGCGGAGTCTCGATCATATACCTCCGCGTGATGACACTCCGTCAACTGGGTAGGTATATTTAGTCCGTAGAACACCGCTTTATTTCACGAATCCCATTCACCATTACACCCCCTGTTCCGGGCCCGCTCATCATTTAGAAAGGTGATACTTCTCGAGTATGCCAAGCGAGATCTCTCAAATAGATCAAGTTTTACGAATATCTCATGGTTCACCAAACTTCTTGACCAAGCTTCTTGAGTATGCCGGCTCGAGTCACAAGGTTAGCCTATGAGTTTGGGCGTCCCCCGAATACGAATGTAAGTCGATGAGTCAATGCTCCAATCGACGATCACAAATACGATTCACGACCACATCACTTCACACAAGTCGAATATCGATTCACATAGCGAATTTTGATCATAATTTCATGTAAAGAGAACGAGTGTGATAAAGTACACACTCGTCTCGGCAATTCTGATTCACATGATTAACAAGAAGCAATTCACGTATTCTACAACAAATCATGCACTTGACACTCACCAAGTCAAAAGTGAGTAAGTGATCAAACAATCTTTTAGGCGTCCGCTCCGAGATTCTCTTGAAGATCCTCTTGAGCGCCTAAAGAAATAACAAGTACCATCACTCACAACCACGCATCAACCAAGAAAGAATGTACACTTGTTTAGACTAAGTCAATGTCTTAAAAGAGAACCATAATCTCTCGAAAATCGAGGTTCAAAAGTGAGGATTCAAAGTCCCAAGAGAGACTTGCCTCTTCCATGAAATCGAGTTTAAAACGGTCTATCGATATCAAAAGAAAGTGACAAGTTCTTAAAACTCATTCCCTAAGAAATCGGAAAATTTCAGCTTTATGTGACAAACTTGGAAAAATCAAATCTCGAGTTTAACGCATCCAAAAATGGAAAAATTTATACCATTGGAATCTAGGTTTGGAGTACTAAAAGTTCTTAGAAGACACTTTTCCAAGATTCCAACTAGAAAGCATTCATAAATCAGCTCAAAGTTACAGTTCCTAGAAGACAGGTTTGAACCAGTCTTGTTTTTCAGCAATCTTTGGAAATTTAGCATAATTCACAGAAAGTGAATCAGCCCTTGAAATTCATAACACAATAAGAGTTCCAAACAAGGTTTCAAACACAACAAGCAGAACTAAATTCGGAGTTTTGACCGTCAAGATATAGTAGGTTAAAGTCGGCTAAATTTTGTACACTGATAAGAAATTTCCAGATTTGAAGAGTCATCGTTGGGGCGTTATTTGGGTATTGAAATGGTATTGAAATTACACCAAATTTGGTGCACTTAAACTTCCATATGTGGAATACCTCTCTATCAAATTTTAAGCAAAAACTCACGTGGGAAGGCAGTTAACAAAATGGCTAAATTTCGTGAAATTTTCAAAGCAAATCTGCCAACCCACTCTTTCTTTCTTTCCAAAGGTTTTTGTCCAATGAAATCAATCCCAATTCACTCCATTTTTGAAACCAAGGTTCCAGAAACATTTAATGAGCAATTTATAGGTAATTTACACCAAAATTTTCGAAATATAGCCTCCCAAAACAGATTTGACCATTCGGCCAACATGGAAGGAAAAGTTTCTAGTTTCCAGCTTTGTTGCACTTTCGAAATCAGACCACATCTCACTCAATACAAGTTCAATTTAATAATGGTTTATGGCATTGTAAACTAGGTTCAAAATGCTACATTTCATCAGAAAGAGTCATTCTCAAAATCAGTTCACAAGTGAGAGAAAATCAAATCACAAGATACAGCTTCTCCATTCCTCTTGGACAGACAGTCACAACAAGACGGTCAAATTTGCTGAATCACTACGGTTCACTCAGTTCGAACTAGCAGGTGATTTGTATACCGTTAGAAATCTATGAATGTCTAGTTTCAAATGCCACAAACAGCACTCGATTTTGACTTTTGTACAAAGAGATATGTTCACCCAAATAACTACTGTTCGGCTACACTGATCACCTATTCCGGATTTCTTTCTTTTTCGAAACCCTAGTTTTGAACAACCAAATGAAATGATTTTTACAAGGTACATTCTACACACAATATACAACATATAACCATCAATTTCACAGCCAAAAAAGAATCAAAATTTCGAATTAAAATAGAGTAACGTGGACAGAATTTTTCGGCTAGCACCCTCTCCAAAATTTTCCAACTTTCTATCCATTTTCTAACCGTAATCCTTTCATTCATCACACAAACAACATTAACCAAGCAACATATCCTCAAGGCAGCTACCTACAAGCCTCTTCAAGACTGCTAGCCTAGAGATTAAAGCGAGAAATGAAACTCCTCAAGTCCCCTAGCCTATTTCTTGCTTAGGGTTTCAAACCCATGCAAAACTAACCATGATTCTTGAAGAAAATGGAAAGACTAGAAGAGTTATAGGGTTACCTCTAACCCTAGATGAAAAATCAGATTTTTCCACCACAAATCCTCCAAGAAGCTCCACAAGATGTTGTCTTTCTCCAAGCTAGAACTAATCTCCAAAGGTTTTGTAAGTTGGGTGAAGATTTTCATGTGAAATGGATGCAAAATTGGAGCAAGATGAAGAGAGCTTTCTTTCCTCCTTTTCCTTCTTGTTTCGGCCGACCAAAGAGAGGAGAGAGAGAGTGGTTTGAGTTGTGAATCTTGTCTTGGAAGCTTGGAGGGCAAAAAGAGCAAAAAGACGTGCCAAAGTCAACTTTGAATAGTTGACGAATAGTGTTTCGTACCACCACTTTTCTCTCTTGTTTGTTGCACTGGTGCACTAATCCTCAAATGTAATTCCTTTAACACTATAATTACTCACTCTTAATAGTCTAATATAAATTTCTCAAATCCCCACTTAGTTGTTCCGACGCAAAATACGCGAATTTTCGACTCACGGGCGATAAAGCGAAGTTTAAAAGAAATTTATGCAACTAAAATATAATTAACTAATACTAGGGCAAATAATTATAAAAATGACTATTTTAAGGATAAAAACATGAGCCCTCACAAAACTTCTAATTTCAAGACATCTTCTCCATAAATTGCAAGATAAGAAAAAGAAAGAAGGTTTCTTAGCTTGGTACCTTCAATCCTCAAGGAAAAATATAAAACCAAGGCTGTCTATGCAAAATCGCTCCACCTCAAGCTTCCTTATTACCATGTTGCACCTTTGTTCGGATTAGATTTGTAGTTCTTGTTGATTTCTTACTAAATCAAGGCAAGATCAAGAAGATTTGGGAAGCTTTCTCCTCTTTTTTTTCTCTCTAAGGGTCGGCCAAAGAAGGAAGAAAATGAATAGGTTTTGAGGAGAATTTACAAGATAAAGACTAGAATGGTCTTTGGTCAAACTTGGCTTGAATTGCCAACACTTGTCACCACCAATTTCCTCTTGTTTTTTTTTCTTTCCTCTTGTTTTTGGGTCAACAATTTCGGCTGACTTAAGGGGTAATTTAGAGATGATTAGATGAAATAAAATCAAGGAGATTAAGGTAAGAAAATATTGGTCAAGTGGTGTACTCAATCGGTAACAAACGGTGCACGTCAGTTCAAGCCTATTTTCCTTAACTCCCTTGTACTTTGGTTTTAACTTATGATTCACTAACTTAGTATTAGCACTTCTAATCACACACTTCCTCTTACTTAATACCTGCTCTTATCCACCAAATTTAGTGCACACATCTCACCAATCGATCACACTACCAAAATGCACCAAAACCCTAACTTACTCTAACTTTAAAAGTAAAAGTAAAACTCTTGACTCAACTAATGAAATCACATGAAATTTGGGGCTAGTAAATAGTTAAATAGTCAAGTAAAGAAATATAGAAGGAAATATAAATTAATGTTTCAAAAATGGGAGAAAATTCTAAAAAAAATTTCGGGTCTTTACAACCACGACGACGAGGTTGTAGACCTAGGCAACCCCAAGAGCAAGAGGAAGAGATGATTTATATAAGGGTTGAATTTAGAGATACAGGAAGCAATTTTGGAGTTAGAAGAAAAAAATACAGAAGGAATATCCGAAACTTTTCGTGATTAAAGGTACGAATTTTGAGGATGAAATTCTCTTAAGTGGGGAAGAGTGTGAGAGCCCGAGAATTTGAATGTATAAAATACCCTAAATTAGTGTAAGAAAAATCCTTATAGGGATATACCAACTAGAATAAGATAAAGTTTTGAGGCAATACTTGAAAACAATATAAATGCAACTCCTTAATAAGTAAATAAACTAATGTCAAATGACTCTTCTAACCCCAAGACTTAAACAAAGTTACTATGCAACCTAATTAAGTGGTCGGTCCCTTGTATAACAACCGGAAGGAAGAGGAGAATTCTGTATTCTTCTAGATGGTAACCACCTGTGATGACCCCTCCTTCCCCTAGGGCGTACCTAAGGGTTCGACGGACAGCCTGCCCAACTCTCGCCAGAACTCACTCACTAACATTCTTGAAATAGTCGTTCAAGCCTCGAAATTAACATAAAAGTTTCATTTCCAACCAACAATTCAAACTTAATTTACAATCCAAAAGTAAACCATAGGATTACATTTCCAAAGATTCCAAATACATCTCATCTACAAAATTACAAGTACGAGAGATTATATACACTAGTTCATGGCTACTTGCTCCAGCCTCCACCCCTGTAAAGAAAACAAACTAATGGGATGAGTTAAAAGTTTATTAAGGTTCCCAAACAAGCAAAAAAGCAGGTAAACATGGGAACATTTACAGTTAGTACTTTGCACACTTGGCACAGTAATAAGTAGTCATTCAAGAATCAATCATTCATCCATTGAAAGGATACATACTCACTTGGAGCCATTCATTCATTCATTCGCCAACTATTTTCCTTATCCCTCCGACATTAGAAAACATTTGCAAGTGAAAACTCCTTCAGTGTTCATGTCATTCATTCATTGATTTCATTGCATTGAATTTATTGGCCAGTTCTTCACCAGACTTCGTGGTAATACTCGAGTATACCAAACATTGTCTCAGGTTCACCAGTCACCCGACCGAATCCGTTTATGGCTCGAGTTACTGGCAACGAAAAGCAAGGGCTCAGTTCAGCCAAAAGACTTATATTCATGCACAAGTAGCATTCGAAAATTCACTTTTGCTTGGCCGAATACGATAAAGTACACACTCACCCATCAAAAATCCATTTAACAATCATTGAAAGGCATTTATCATTCCGGCAACATTCACAACATTTCACATAGTCATTTAAAGCATACACATGCAAGGAACACTCACCTTTTAAAGTAGACCAAAGCTAAACGTTCGACTCCGGGTCGTGCTCGTTCCCACTGTTAAACAAGTAACCAAGACAAGATGTCATGGCCCGATCATTCAAAACTTAGGTTAATAAGGTTCTCACTTTAGCCTTAATCACGAGCCATACGCCCATCTAAATTCGGTCTCTCAAAACACAAAACTCAAAGACAAACTTGAAAGCCAATCGAAGAATGTCCCAGTGCATTCTAGGGCTATGAAGTACATTTGTTTAAGGCCACAAAACCATCAAAATCACACCAATTAAAGTTTAAGACTTAGAAAAGTTTTCTCAAAGTTTTCCAAGTTCCACTCAATTCATTTGACAAAATTTTTCAGCTTTGGCGACATTCTTTGAAAAAGTATAACTTGAGTTCTGTAGGTTGAAAAATCACAAAACTTACACCATTAGAAAATAGACTTGAAGAACTAATAGACTTTAGAAGACATCTTCTGAAATTCAACTCATAGGTTAGTCAAATTTTTAGTTCAAAATCACTACTGTCTCATGTACAAAACAGAATAGTCATGGTTTTTCAAGAAACTTTGTAAATTTGCTGGTAGTTATAGGAGTTGAACCAACCCTTGTTTTTTACACGGTTAAAAGATCTATGAGTTTAATTTCAAATGCAACAAACAGAACTCAATTTGGATTTTTCTACACCAAGATATAATAGATTTACCAATACTGCTCAAAGTCTCCTATGGGAAAATTTTTCGGCAGCACTTCCCCTTTTTTTCCCTAATTTTCAGCCATTTTTAAGGCCTCATTCTCACCACAAGATAGCCCCAAATCAAGTTCACAAGGTATAGGATACATAGAGTATTTATTTTAACCACAAAACTAGCTACAATCAATATATACCTAAGCTGAAAAATTCTCTACCAAAGCTGGAATTTTGCAACTAAGGCTGGAAATTCTTATTTGGAAACTAAAAAGTCATAATAAAGTTACAAATCTTCATACAAGTCCATAACAAAACTAGATACCATCATACCATAGCTGAAAAATAAGAAACAAGGCTGAAAAAATGAAACCCTAGGCTGAAATTTCACCAATCTTCACCAATCTAGGTTATCATCCATAAAACTTATAATTTCAAGTCATCTTCTCCATAAATTGCAAGATAAGAAAGAGAAAGGAAGTTGTCCAACTTAGTACCTTCAAAATCCCTTGAGAAAGTGAAGAACCAAGCTTTCTTCTCCAAAAACTCTCCATTATAAGCTTCCTTGGAATAACTTTGTTCGCTTTAGTTTTATGATTCTACCTTAAACAAGGCAAGAAACAAGATGATGTGACGCCCCCACTTCTCCCAAGGGCGAACCCAAGGGTATCCGCGGGACGCCTGCCCAGCTCTCGCCAGGACTCGAGATAATTCCTGTGAGAACCCGTAATTTTTCCATTTTCTAGGTTTTATTATCTTTCATGGCTTGTTTTCTGCATTTCCGTGATTAGGAAAAATTCTAGATAATTTTAAGGAGCAGATATAATGTTTAGATGATTTTTCTAGTATCAAATAAGTTTTGAGAAATTAAGAGCGTATACCGGACGTGGGACCCACTAGTGCGAAAAGTTCGGAAAAATTCGGTCAATTAAGTTAAGTTTTGGATACTGGATTTAATTTACCGGGTGTTAAGAGATAAGTAGAGGATGTTAAGTGTATTGGTATAAGAGAGACAAAAGTTAGGCAAGTCATAAATGAGGTGACAAGTGTCACCATAGGATTGGTTCTTACATAAGACCACTATTCACCTTTTTCTAATTGACCAAATAAATCACAAAATTAACCAAAAATTCACCATTTTTCTCTCCTCTTTGGCCGGCTCTCTCTCTCAAAAAGAAAGAAAGAAACTCTTCAAGTTTTGCTTCCATTTAGCTCAAATCCATCCAACCAACCATTGAAACTTGCAATTTCTCCATCAAACCTCTTCAATTAGTGTTAGTGAGTTGATTTGTGGAGTTATTTGGAAAGCTAAGAGGACCTATTGCTCCCTCTCTCTTGTTTCTAAGGTGAGTTGAGAAGAACCATTCTCCTCCCTCTAATGATGCTTAATTTGTGATTAGTTGTAGTATAAGGTGCAATATTATGGATTACATCTTGATATGTGGTTGAATTAGTGAAGTTTTCTATTTATTGGTGATTTTTCTGTTTTAATATGAACATGATTGTGTGGCTATCTATGATGATTGTAAATGGTATATAATGACTCTAGGAGGTGGAAAAAGTGGGTAATTACAACCAATTTCTGTTTGGAAGAAAAATTGACAAGTTAGGGTGTTTATGAATAACATTCTGCCTGGTTTTATATCTCCTAGTTAGAGGCCGAATTGGCCTTGTCTTAAAACATGAAAGTTGTATGGAATGACATTTTAGAGGTGCCTACAAAATTTCAGGTCAATCGGAGTAGCGTAGAATGGGAAAAGTTGAAATTACCCTTGCTATCCTGGTTTTATCCGAATGTAAGAATTGCGCCTGTTGATTGTTTTGGTTGGAATTGCTTCGGAATTGGTTGTTGAGGTCTTCTGATGAAATGTATATCTATTTCTTAGCTTTCATATGGTTTTGGAATTTCAGGATTTGGACTTGGATAGCCTGATTTACGATGTTTCCGCTAGAATGCGTTCTGTGAATCTGTTTTACGGGTTTTGGTGTAGTATCTTGCATTTTTGACCTGGTTGCACTCAAAAATGGGTTGAGTGACCTTCTACAATGTTGTAGCCCTGTCTTTTAGCTTCGAAACGGTGTATCGTACACCTTCATCCGGTAATCGTAGTGCCTTTGGTGCCATTACCGTAAAAAGAGGTCAAAAACTGTTTTTTCAGGGCCAAAGCTAATTGCATTTCCGCAATTTCTAATTTCCTCTAATGCTTGTATATGCTTATGGAACCCTATTGGGGTTGTATTTAGCATTGGTTTATGACACGTTATCGAGTCTCATTGTACTTGTTTGCATGTTCTAGGGCGTGACGGTGGTGCACGACGTTCTTTTGACGGAAGTGCATGAAACCTCATTTGCAAGCTTGGTGAGTGTACTACTCACTTGTGTGTGTTAATATATGGCTTTGATACTTGGACTTGGTGCTTGGAATGTTAATTGCTTGAAGTGAAAGTGTACTTTATCACACTCACTTATATGCCTTATATCATTGTTAACATGTGATTGGAATGTTACACGAAGTGTTACTTGAAATGAAAGTACGTGGCTTGGTGTCATTTGGACGAGTATCCAACGACTACAATTGTTATTTTGAGCTCAACCCCATTGGTAGTTGATTGAATCGAGCCGGCGAGGGCTTGGTCGTGCCAATTAATGATCCTTGGGGAAATGTTATATGGAATCTTGTAGTATGCGAGACTCTCGATTCCGGTTTACTCGAGTAATACCAAAGTGCAAGTGTTTGGAGTTCGGGCCTGGTAGGGGAATGTTAGGTGGAAGGAATGGAAGTAAAGTGGAGTCTACGGTTGGTTACTTTTGAATTGACGGAGAGTCAATGAAGTTTGATCAAGAAATGCAAACGAGGGAAAAGGGCTCTTGAGAGCCGCCCATATCCTTTTATCACCACCATTATTGTGTGCCTTTGTTCACTTTTGACGAATTGAAATGAAAGCTTTATGCTTACATGAACTTGGTTGATTGAGTGATAGTCTCTCACTGGGCAAATAGCTCACCCCGTTCCTTTTGTTTTCCTTACAAGAATCTGACTGCTTTTGGAATGATTTTTGAATTGGTTGCCGAATGAACTCGATGAATATAGCTTTTGAAATGTATAGCTTATGAATTGAAACCTTAAATGTGCCTTTGAGGCCGTTTTCACTTTTCATTTGGCAATCGTACATGTATTAACTTTGGAGTTACTTTTATATGCCATTTTGGCTTGTAAACGCTAAATGTTACGTTGTATATGTATTTCTGATGTTTGGTTGGGTTGCGGACAAGTTCGGTTTCCAAACGGCAAAAGAAAAAAATTTTGGCGAGGACTGCCTGGCCTGAATCCGGCCAGAAATCCGGCCAGTTTCTGGCCGGATTGTCGGCCGGATTGCCTGGGGAAATTTTGAATCCGGGCTGTTAGCTACTGGACAGTATCCGGCCATGAATCCGGCCAGATTCCGGCCGGATTCCACTGTTCCAGGCACTATTCATTGTTTTCGTTTTTTTTTTATTTTTTTTATTTTGGTACTTGTGGCTTGTCCGAGCGCGCTTTTATTTTCCCGAAACGTTTTAGATCGCGTGTAACTGCCCGTTAGTCCTGGCGAGAGTTGGGCAGGCAGTCCGCTAACCCCTTTGTTTCGCCTTAGGGGAAGGTGGGGCTGTCACAGGTGATATCAGAACCTAGGTTTGAATTAGCCTGGGTGTAATAGAAATGCTCGATTTGAGGGTTCTTTGTTTATGGCCTTTAAGATTATTTATGGTTAATTGCTCTTTTCGTGTAGGATGGCCGGACAGGGTGAGCCTAGTGATAGTCCTCCGGGCGAGAGACCTCGTGGAGCGCTCCCCGTGATACCATACCAGATACGGCCAGGAGGGGCCGTCGTGCATTGGAGCCCGTCTAACCGTCTCCGACGGTGTGAGTGTCGACATAAGTATGCTTACCCTAACGCTCTAGTGTTTGCCGTGGCCGAGGAGCGTAAGGAGTTGGCCGGAGAGAATGCGAGACTTGAGGCCGAGGTGACCCAGCTTAGGGCGGCCAATGAGAGACAGGCCGAGCGCATTGAGGGTTTGAAGGACGACGTACTTGAGGCAGAGGATAGGGTTGATGACCTCTGCGCTCAGCTTAGGGAAGTCCAAGAGCGCGAAACTAAACGAGCTCGCAAGGTGAAGGTTCGAGCTACATCGATCCTGAACCTTTGCGCGGATGTGGTCGAGGGCGTGAGTGACGAGGACTCATGTGCGGAGCCTGAGGTTGGGGTTGGATCCACTCCATCGGGTGGGTCTAATAGCTCGTCGTCGGTCTAGGACAGGACTTCTAGGGTTTGTTTTGGATAATTTGGTTTTGTATATAGGGTGGATAGGGAGAAGGGCCTTAGCTAATCGTTTTGTACGTTTAGATTAGCTACGTGTATATTTCTTTTGTTGAGGCCATTCCCTTGGGGATTGTCCATGTTTGTACTCGACTTGACTGATTGTTAATATGTGTGCTGTTTGCCTTGCTTGGAAGGTATATATCTGTTTGGAAAGGTTTTGGGTTTTACTTACATGCATTGTTTTATATTGGTTTAGTACCATTGCCTAGATCAATTAAAAGTTTATGGAAGGAACACGTAGTGGACGGGGACGTGGGCGCGGATATAGACAACCCACACCGGATAGGGGTACTGGGGAAACCTCTACTGGATCTAACCCTGACCCCAATGTGCAAATCGCTGCCGCTATGCCGCAAATGACTAACTTGCTGGCACAAGTAGTGCAGCAACAAGGCCAGAACCCAAACCCTAACCCTAACCCCGGAAACCCTGGCAACCACATCGAGAGCGAAGATAGAGCTCTCGAACGTTTTCAAAAGTTTGCTCCACCCAAGTTTATTGGGGGGCCAGATCCGGATGTTGCCGAGAGATGGCTCGAGAAGATGGTCGATATTTTTACGGCCCTGCACTACACCGATGAACGGCAGGTGACTTTTGCCGTATTCCAGTTAGAAGGGGCGGCCCGTTCCTGGTGGAACGTGATACGACAAAAATGGGAACGGGAACAAACGCCCAGGACTTGGGTGAATTTTATTAGGGAATTCAACGGGAAATTCTTCCCTCCTCTAGTTCAGGAGAGGAAGGAAGATGAGTTTATTCGACTCCGCCAAGGGGCTCAATCGGTGGCGGAATACTCAATCGGTGGCGGAATACGAGAGTCAATTCACCTGCCTGTCTAAATTTGCGCCTGAGCTGATCATGACGGAGCAACGGCGAATTAGGCGTTTCATTCAGGGCCTAAACGTCGAAATCCAGAAGGACCTCGCAGTGGCTCAAATTAATGCTTTTAGCGAGGTCGTAGAAAAGGCTCAAAGGGTAGAGAGTGCTCGATTGCAAGTCCGGAACTTCCAGGTGAAGAAGCGGGGCTTTCCTGGAAGCAGCTCTGGACAAGGGGATAAAGGTACTCCCTCCAAGTTCAGACGCGGAGCTGGAGGTGGACGACAGTCAGGTTCCGGCAGAGGGGCTCAGTCTAGGGGTGGCCCAGCCGGGAGAGGCCAAGGCGGAAACTTCCAAAAGGGTTCAGGTTCGGCGTCCCGCGGGCCCTGTGGTTACTGCGAAAAGCCGAATCACTCCGAAGATAATTGCTGGAAGAAGGGAGGCAAATGTCTGCGTTGCGGAAGCGCCGACCACCAACTTGCTACCTGCCCACTCTTAAAACCAGACGGAAGGGGAACTCAAACGACGCCAAAGACCAATTCGGGACTGAATAAGGGGAATGAGGCGAAACCTAAGGTGCCAGCTCGAGTATATTCCTTAGAACCTCAACAGGTCCCAGATTCCTCAGAGGTCGTAGAAGGTACGATCCTTATTTTCCACCGTTTTGCCAAAGTTTTAATTGATCCTGGTGCCACTCATTCCTTCGTTAACCCTGATTTCATGTGTGGCATCGATATAAAACCTGCTAGTTTACCATACGACCTAGAAGTTAGTACACCTACGGGGAATCAACGCTTGGTTACTAGTATGGTTTATAGGGATTGTGAAGTGTGGGTAGGAGAGAAAAGATTGTTAGGGGATTTGATAAGTCTGGTCATTAAGGGGTATGATGTGATTCTGGGTATGGACTGGCTCGCCAAGTATAATGCCCAACTGGATTGTAAAACAAAAGTGGTAGAATTCCGCATTCCTGGTGAGGCGACCTTAAGGTTGGATATAAGGGGTCGGTTAGTCTCATCTGCTTTGATTTCGGGCATTCGGGGCTAGGAAATTGGTAAGTAGAGGGGCGCAAGGATTTTTGGCCTTTCTGATCAATACCCCTTCGGATAAAGTAAAGGTAGAGGATGTGCCTATAGTGAAGGAATTTCCGGACGTGTTTCCTGATGAATTAGTAGCCTTACCTCCGGAAAGAGAAATTGAATTCAAAATAGACCTGCTACCGGGATCCTCACCTATCTCAAAAACACCATACCGAATGGCTCCTGCTGAACTCAAGGAGCTAAAGTTACAACTACAGGACCTTCTGGAGCGGGGATTCATTCAAGAGAGTGGGTCTCCTTGGGGAGCTCCTGTACTTTTTGTGAAGAAAAAAGATGGTGGGTTGAGAATGTGTATCGATTATCGGGGCCTGAATAATATTACGGTGAAAAATAAGTATCCACTGCCCCACATAGATGAGTTGTTCGACCAGCTGCAAGGAGCAGTGGTCTTTTCAAAATTGGACCTCGGCCAAGGGTATTACCAGTTATTAATCAGGAAGGAGGATATTCCGAAGACCGCCTTCAACTCGAGATATGGGCATTACGAGTTCGCAGTTATGCCCTTCGGACTGACTAATGCTCCTGTCGCCTTCATGGACCTAATGCATAGGGTTTTTAAGCCCTACCTGGATCGCTTTGTCGTAGTCTTCATCGATGACATCCTGGTCTATTCCAAGACCCGTGAAGAGCATGAACAGCACTTACGAATTGTCTTACAAACCTTAAGAGACCACCAACTGTATGCCAAGTTCAGCAAGTGCGAATTTTGGCTGGAGAAAATTGCTTTTCTGGGGCACATAATTTCTCAAGAGGGTATTTCAGTTGACCCGGCGAAAGTAGAGGCTGTGACTAATTGGAAGAGGCCAGAAAACCCCACAGAGGTCCGCAGCTTTCTAGGACTGGCTGGATATTACCGGCGTTTTATCAAGAACTTCTCCAAACTAGCCGGTCCTCTAACCGATTTGACGAAGAAACATGGTCGGTTCTTATGGAACGCCCGAAGTGAGACAAGTTTTCAAGAATTAAAGAAAGGATTGACCATGGCTCCAGTGCTAGTTTTACCAAACGGGGTGGACGGATATGCTGTGTATACTGATGCATCACGAGAAGGTCTGGGTTGTGTACTAATGCAGAACCATAATGTGATCTCTTTTGCCTCTAGGAAGTTGAAACTTCACGAGCAAAATTACCCGACGCATGATCTGGAGCTAGCTGCCGTTGTTTTCGTTCTTAAAAAGTGGAGACACTACCTATATGGGGTAACCTTCGAGGTTTACTCCGATCACAAAAGTTTGAGGTATCTTTTCTCACAGAAGGAATTGAACATGAGGCAGCGACGATGGATGGAATTTCTGGAGGATTACGATTGTACTATCAACTACCATCCAGGAAAGGCGAACGTAGTGGCTGATGCTTTGAGTCGCAAGGCGCAAGTAGCAGGATTAATGATTACAGAGTGGAATTTGCTCGAGTCGGTTAGCGAGTGGAAACCCTGCCTTGGGAGTCATAATGTGATTTTTGGAAATATTAAAGTGACTTCCACCTTCTTGGAGAGAATTAAAGAAGCTCAAAAGGAAGATTCACTGGTGCAGAAATGGAGAGAGAAAGTGGGAAAAGGAGAAACCACTGATTTCAATTTTGGTCTTGAGGGTATTTTAAAATACCGAAACCGAATAGTGGTGCCGAAGGATGAATCGTTGAAAATGGAGATTTTAGAGGAAGCTCATCGATCCAAGTATACAATCCATCCGTGTGAGAACCCGTATTTTTCCCATTTTCTAGGTTTTATTATTTTCCATGGCTTGTTTTCTGTATTTTCGTGATTAGGAAAAATTTCTAGATACTTTTAAGGAGCAGATATAATTTTTAGATGATTTTTCTAGTATCGAATAGGTTTTGAGAAATTAAGAGCGTATACCGGACGTGGGACCCACTAGTGCAAAAAGTTCGGAAAAATTCGGTCAACTAGGTTAAGTTTTGGATACTGGAATTAATTTACCGGGTGTTAAGAGATAATTAGAGGAGGCTAAGTGGATTGGTATAAGAGAGACAAGATAGGTAAGCATTTAATAAAAGGTGACAAGTGTCACCATTTGAGTGGGTTTACCTTTAAGACCACTATTCATGGTCTTACCAATTGACTAGCTAAATCAAAAAACAACCAAAATTTCTCCATTTCTCTTCCCTTGTTGGCCGGCCCACTCTCTCAAAAAAGAAAGGAAGAAACTCTTCAAGTTTTGCTTCCATTTAGCTCAAATCCATCCAACCAACCATTGAAACTTGCAATTTCTCCATAAAACCTCTTCAAGTAGTGTTAGTGAGTTGATTTGTGGAGTTATTTGGAAAGCAAAGAGGACCTATTGCTCTCTCTCTCTTGTTTCTAAGGTGAGTTGAGAAGAACCATTCTCCTCCCTCTAATGATGCTTAATTTGTGATTAGTGGTAGTATAAGGTGCAATATTATGGGTTATTTCTTGATTTGTGGTTGAAGTGATGAAGTTTTATTAGTTTTGGGGATTTTTCTGTTTTAATATGAGCATGATTGTGTGGTTATCTATGATGATTGGAAATGGTATATAATGACTCTAAGAGGTGGAAAAAGTGGTTAATTGCAAACAATTCCTGAATTGGAAGAAATTTTGGAAAGTTAGGTTTTGGTTAGGGAACATTCTGCCCGAATTTATAGGTCCTATTTAGAGGCCGAATTGGCCTTGTCTTAAAACATGAAAGTTGTAGGGAATGACATTTTAGAGGTGCCTACAAAATTTCAGGTCAATCGGAGTAGCGTAGAATGAGAAAGGTCGAAATTACCCTTGCTGTTCTGGTTTTACCCGAATGTAAGAATTGCGCCTGTAATTGGTTGTTTTGGGTGGAATTGCCTCCGAATTGGTTGTTGAGGTCTTCTGATGCAATGTAGCCCTGTTTCTTAGCTTTCAGATGGTTTTGGAATTTCTGGATTTGGACTTGGATAGCCTGATTTATGATGTTTCCGCTAGAATGCATTTTGTGAATCTGTTTTTACGGTTTTGATGTAGTATCTTGCATTTTTGACCTATTTTCACTCAAAACTGGGTTGAGTGACCTTCTGTAATGTTGTATCCCTGTCTTGTAGCTTCGAAATGGTGTATCGTACACTTTCATCCGGTAATCGTAGTACCTTTGGTGCCATTACCGCAAAAAGAGGTCAAAAACTATTTTTTTCAGGGCCAAAACTAATTGCATTTCCGCATTTTCTGGTTTCCTCTAATGTTTTTATATGCTTATGGAACCCTATTGGGGTTGTATTTGGCATTGGTTTATGACTCGTTATCGAGTCTCATTGTACTTGTTTGCATGTTTTAGGGCGTGACGTTGGTGCACAACGTTCTTTTGACGGAAGTGCATGAAACCACATTTGCGAGCTTGGTGAGTGTACTACTCACTTGTGTGTTACTATATGGCTTTGAATGTAAATTGCTTGAAGTGAATTGAATGTGACTTGATTGAAGTGAAAGTGTACTTTATCACTCTCACTTATATGCCTTATATCATTGTTGTCATGTTATTGGAATGTTACATGAAATGTTACATGAAATGAAAGTACTTGACTTGGTGTCGATTGGACGAGTATCCAACGACTACAAATGTTATCATTGAGCTCAACCCCATTGGTAGTTGATTGAATCGAGCCGGCGAGGGCTTGGTCGTGCCAATTAATGAACCTTGTGTAAAGTTATATGGAATCTTGTAGTATGCGAGACTCTCGATTCCGGTATACTCGAGTAATACCAAAGTGCAAGTGTTTGGATTTCGGGCCCGGTAGGGGGATGTTAGGTGGAAGGAACGGAAGTAAAGTGGAGTCTACGGTTGGTTACTTTTAAACATTGACGGAGAGTCAATGCGATCCGATCAAGAATGCCAACGAGGAAAAGGGCTCTTGAGAGCCGCCCGTATCCTTTTATCCTCATTATTGATGTGTGTGTCGCGCCCCACTTTTTGAATGAATGTGTGATGTGTGTGTAGTGTGGTGTGTGAACGTGTGCAAAATGAGAAGTAAAAGGCCATGGGACTTAAGAATGCGACGATTTTGGCCAAACAAAGTTCAAAAGGGTTTCTTGAAAAATGGAGTCGCCACTTGGTATAGAGTTAGGGTGTACCAAGTCACCCAAAAATGATTTTTGTTTTTGAATGAAAAAAGTAAATAAACCCTTTTAGAGAACTTTTGGGTCTACGTAACCAAAAGAGGGATCGGGGGTCACATTTGACGAAGGGGAAGGCAAGGATAAAAATCCAAGGCACCCCTTCGACCTAGCCAAGGCTAGTTGCGTGACTTAAACCAATTTTTCCTAATTTTTCTACCCAAGGTATGTATCGCGTGTTGGATATGTCTATATGAATGCAAAAACCTAGACCTAGGGGGACATGGGGGAAATTTCTCTTCAAAGGTTGAGTGGTGCCAATCACATTAATTGTGAAGCCCAGTAATGATCCTTTGGAGAGGTCACACATAAACCTAAATGACGTACAAATGAGTGGAATGCATGCCATGTGAAAATGTGAGTTTGTGTGAAATGAGAAAAATGATAAAAATAATAGGATGTAAGTGGAGGTGTGCAAACGAAGATAAAAAGTGTTCGTGTGCAGGTGAAGGGATATAAAGGTGCACGTGTGCAAATAAAAGTGTAAAGTGTGAGTAGTTAAGTGAAAACGTCCAAAAGTAGTGTGAAGTGAGAATGTGGAAAAAGGGTTAGAATATAAAGTAAGTGTATGTGATAGTGAATGAATAGAATGCATGAATCCTATAGGAATGCAGCAAGACGGGAACGGGGAGTCCTAACTTTGTGACTTAATCTTACCTTTGATTAGAAGGCAAAACTAGCGTGCTAAGGCTTTCGAGTAGCCACACTCGCTCGTTTCCCTTATCGAAAGGGGACTCTCAAGCAAATGAGCCCTATAACTAGTATGAGATACAAAACCTAAACATGAGGGGAAAAAGGGGTTCGAGGAGCATGCCAATGATAAAACTAAGAAAAATGCATGACATGTAGTGAACATGCAAATATGCACTAACAAAAGGGGATGGCCTATTGGGTCTAGCGTTGGACTAGCCCTTTCTATGAATTCCTAAAGAAATAATGAGCCACAACTAGCATTGGACTAGTGTGGTGATGTACATTCATCCATCACATTCATTCGTGGCTATGGAAAGCGATTAGACATGCCAAACACCCATAAACACATAGCACATAACAATTAGCATGCTCGACTAAATGCAAGGCCCTAACAAAGCAAATTAACACGTAGCAACTAAGCATGCAAGACACATAAAGCAATTAAAACCCTAACTATTACATTTGCTAGCTAGGCACATGTCTTCAACAGGTCTTCATCGAATACTCCTCCAGGCCCTATCTATTACAAGCCAAGAGGTGTACACATACCCCATAATGAATAACTTAAAAAAAAGGGAAAAGGGAAAATGGACAAGAAAGCTCGCCAAGCCCTATCTATTACAAGCCAAGAGGTGTACACATACCCCATAATGAATAACTTAAATAAAAGTAAAATGAAATAAATGCAAGGAATTAAAGAAGGGCAAGGAAAGCGAAGTAGACATGCATATTCACATAACACGTAAGAGCACGTAGGAGAAATGAAAGTTAAGGAGATAGAGGTTACCTCCCTTGCAATTAGGCCCCAATGAAGTGAAATCACTTATTTATCCTCCAAAATAAAAGAAATGGTCAAGGTACCAATTTATTTGGGAAAATTAAAGGAAATAGGCAAACCCAAGCTCACTTGGTCATAAAGCCCCTAACGTCATGACTCAAGTGCAATTGACAAAGCATGGTAGTTAATTGAAACAAACAAGCAATGAAGTTGTAGTATTAAAACTGCCAAGGGCCAAGTTGATGAAATTATTCAATTGATTGGGCCCTAGTGGAACAAGGGAAGACTTAGGGGGCCAAAGGGTAATTTCTTGGATCAATTTCCATGCATGCATGCAGACTAGCGTAAGATAACATTCTGCAACAAGAAAACAAACAATTGCTGCACTTTGTTTCACTTTCAAACATAATTTCAGACTTGATGTCACAATTTCCCAAAGCTTTCTTGATCCAACATTCAATTGTAAACTAAACAACACAAAACAGGAGCTGGACATCCGAACAAGCAAAAACATAAAAGGAAATCATGCAACATTTAAAAAACTTCATGCCAACCGAAATTAAAAAAACTTCTCACAACAAGCAAATTGCTGCGGCCATGTTTCCAAATAAACACTTCAGATTTGAACACCAACCTTAACCATAAACCTTTCAATCAAACCTCTAAACTTTGAACTAAACATTATGACACACAAATGCAAAATCCAAACCAGTCAAGACGTAGAAGATACATCATGCTCATGCTGAAAATTTTTATGCGACAGGTTCAGCAATCCTGATGAATTTTCCAGCAAATGCTCAAACACGATTCAAATATTTTAGACTCAAACATGCCAACTCAAACCAATCTTCACCCATCCAATTCCTTTCTCCAAATAAGATCAGACATCAAGTTGAATGGCCAAAATTGTTGAAACAAATGCAAGAAACAAAACAGCAAAAGGTAAGACCGAATGCAGCAGCCTTTGTTTCTCTTATCTTAGTTTAAAAGTATTGACATGAAAAACTCAAATAAGCTTTACCCACTTGTCATCTAAAGACTACATGTAAGGAATTTACCCCCCATTATCATCAAATGTGTGTACCCAAAGAAACCCAAAGAAGCTACAGCCAAAGAAACATCAGAACAGACCTGTCTGCAATTTTTAAGACATTTATCTGGGTTTGCCTATTCACATATGTAAAGACTGAATGTAAACTTAAAACCCATGAGTTCATCGGGTGGCTACTATAAGATCTAAACTCTTGTTATTGATCATACCCTTCCTACGGAATCATAACTTAGCAAATGGACAGTATGACAGAATCCTAGAATCAGCAAGAGCTTGAACCAGTAGTAATCATCAAGAAAATGACATCCGATGGCTTCATCTTTTGTGAAAACATGTAGAAATCCTCACAAATAAGGGAAAATCTTTACCTGAAAGTGTTAGCGTGTTTGATTGACCTTGAAATCTGCCCAGATACGCATGAGGGTTCCCAAAGACACGCTCGGGCACTTTTGCTGCAGAAATGGCTGATTCGTTGAGTGATCCTCCTCCTCCCGTTCTCAGCTTTGAAGTTTCTCTCAAATTTTCCCCAGATTTCCTTTGCTTGCTCTCCCTTTTCCAGCTGTCTTCCCCTTGGGTTTTCCTTCCTTCAGATTCGCAGCCGTCACTCGATGCTCAGCTCCCTACCTTTTTGTTTTCAGCCGTTACTCTGCAGATTCTCTTGCCGTTGCTCTTCACTCTGTTTATGAAGCCGCCAACCTCAGATCCTCTTGACGAAAACCCTCAGCCCCTCTGTTTTTCACAGCCCAGCCATCATCTAGTCCTCTCTGCGTTTCCCCCCCCCCGGTTTTTAGCCGTCATTCCCCAACTTTTCCTTTTGCTGTTTTTTTCTTTCCTCCCGTCAGCTCCCTCCTAGCTCTCAGTTTTTCTTTTAGCCTGTCGATGCTCTCCCAAAACCTCCTATTTTTTCTTCTTTTCCAGATTTCCCCGCGTCACCCCTTAGCTCCCCTTGCGGCTACAACCCTGTGTTTAATGGTCAGCAATCATCCCCGTCCAGCCCCCTTTTTCTTGGCCATTTGATCAGCATCCCTTCGTCCTTTGCACGCTGCAATTTTATTGCAGCGTGCAAGCGGCGATAATTTTTTTTTTTTTACAACTAATTAATTAAACAAAATTGATAATAATAATAATAATAATAATAATAACAACAACTTAATAAAATAAATAAACCAGAAACAACACAATGCAACTTTCCAATTTCTTTTTCATTTTTCCATTTTTCTCTTTTTCTTTAATTTTCTCTTTTCTTTTTTCTTTTTTTTATGATTTTTCATTTTCACTTTTCCTTCAAGAAAGCATTGAATAAAAACAAAATGACTAAAACATATTTTTGATGTTTTCCTTTTCTTTTTTTTCTAAAAAAACTCTATGCTAATCTTAAACTTAAAAGCTAAAACTAAAAACTAAAACTAAAAGTAAATAAGAATGAATAGCAAATGAAATAGGTCAACTAAAAGGGCGAAAATGAATAAAACTAAAATATCATAACAACTAATAGTGCAAAACACACAATAACGAACTAAAATGCAAGCAATCTAAAATGAAAATCATGAAATAGATGATACATACAAATTATTCAAAATTTGGTGTCTACAGTTTGCCCCTCTTTGTCTGAGTTTTGAAAAAACTTGAGACAAAGAAGTAGACACCAAATACCTACCTGCATTCTTCGGCTGCGAATTACTCAAACGATAGGGATTGACCCCAGACAGGAAATTTTAAAATTGGGATAGACCCACGGGATAGACCCGGACAGAAATGTAAAATTGGGATAGACCCACGGGATAGACCCGAACAGAAATTTAAATTTGGGATAGACCCACGGATAGACCCGGACAAAAAATTAAATGGGATACCCACGGATAGACCCGGACAGAAATTTAAATGGATAGACCCACGGGATAGACCCGGACAGAAATGTAAATGGGATAGACCCACGGATAGACCGGACGAAATTTAAATGGATTAGACCAGGATAGACCGAACAAAAATTTAAATGGATAGACCACGGATAGACCCGGACAGAAATGTAAAATTGGGATAGACCCACGGGATAGACCCCACGGGATAGACCCGAACAGAAATTTAAATTTGGGATAGACCCGGACAGAAATTTAAATTTGGGATAGACCCACGGGATAGACCCGAACACAAATTTAAAATTGGGATAGACCCACGGGATAGACCCGGACAGAAATGTAAAATTGGAATAGACCCACGGGATTTTTTTAAACAATGAATTGAGTTCTTACCTGAGAGTAGTTCAAACTTTTGTACCAAGAGGGAGATTTGGATCTTTATGGCTAGAACGATAGCTGATGTTGTTCCTTATGACCCAATCTTTGCCAAATTATCATTTCGTCTTTACTTACTGGAGAGCTTTTTCTGACGTCGATTCAGGTCCGAAAAGAAGTGTGGTTGTTTGTGTTTGTAAATGCAACGTTCCTGGAAAAAAAGAAGAAATAATGGACTTGCCACCATCATTCGATCCGGCTTGCCTTGAGAATCGTGTAAACATGAGTCTTTTGATGCCTTTGCCAACTTTTGCTGCGGCATCTGCCTTGGTTGAACTTGTAATTTTGAAACCTTTCGATTCCGGAGACCAATAAAGTGCGCATTTACCATGTTACCAAATCCATGTAGCAGCTTGGTTGCATTTTACTCACTTTAAAAGATGATTGAATCCCATATTCTTGCACAAACCTTAGGGTTTATCATTCATCCGAATCCAATGGTAAAAGAATGATGCATGAAAAAATTAATGCAAAATGATTTCCTATGTTATGCAGGAATGCCAAAGAATGTAAAACACCACCAACTGTGCTTAATCCTACAAAATGCCATGAATACAAGCAAATGAGGAAAGATGAATTTCATAAGAATGTATTTGGAAAAGAATATTTTTACAAAGCGACACAGTTTTGGCCAACAGATGTCATATTCAAATCTCTGGATATCTTTGTTCTGGAATTTAATATTGGCAGAAGTATGACAAAAATGAGAAGAAATCCAAATGAACCAAGTCACCAGCTGTTCCTCCTCGTGCTTGCTCGTTGCAAAAAACTTGCCTTGGCGCCCTTTCGGGTTTTCACCAAGGTTGCCCCCACCCTTTTTTGTTTTTGTTTTTTTGTTTTTTTTTGGGTGCCCTTTCGGGCTTTCACCTAAGTAAGCAATGGAAGAGCTCGTCCATAATCGACTCAGAAATGTAAGTTGAAGATTGCTGGCATCAGCAAAATGCACTTCCCTTGTAAGATTAGGCGAAGGCATTATGGACATCACTTGCCAGTTGATTAGCAAACTTTCCAATAGAAATACAACAAGTGACGAAAGCCAGGACTTTGGGCTTTTGTAATGAGGTCAGGTGGGGTGTTTTCAAGAAAAGTTGAGGCTTGAAAGCAAATTTGATGAGAGGTGTGAAATAACCTGAAATTGCATCATTTTGAGATCATCTCCAAATTTTGAACAAAACTGAGGAAATTTGCCCCAGTTTAATTGAATTCTTCTCTTTGTGCTTTTCATTGCATTTTTCACTTTTGCATTTTTCTTCAAAAACTAAATTTGCCCCAGTGTGGGGTTCTCTTTTTCTTTCTGATCATTTTTTCAAAATGAATTTGCCCCAGTGTGGGGTTGGCAATTCTCAGGGGCTGCCAAACGAAAATTTGTCAATTCTGATGGCTCAAAGGGGACAAGTAGGGATAAAATGCTTTAAATGTAAAAGAAGAGGGCCTGACTTGCATTTCGCCATTTGCATGAATTTCTAAGGAAAATTTGCATGATCAAATGAAAATCTTCTTGCACATATCTGATTTGATGGGTTGAGGGAATGTTTGACCATCCATTTCCGCCAAAATGAGTGTTCCGCCAGGTAATACCTTTTGGACAACGAACGGCCCTTTCTGATTTTGGCGAATTTGTCTCTGCCTTTGTCTTGTATTGGCAAAGTTCGCTTGAGTGCTTTGTCGCCTTTCTCAGAATGTATGCTGATGAAACTCCTTGTTGTAGGCCCAGGCCATGCATTTTTGACAAACGGCATTTTTGGTTGAACTCCCATTAGAGTGCGCAAAGATAGAATTTCTACTGCTGCAAATGAGACTGCATCCAACCATCTGTGTACTTTGACACATGGTCAAACCATTAATCATCTCCTTTCCTGCCTTCGTCCAAACGAATGCCGACTTATGTCTTCTTGACCTCATTCTCAGTGCCAAAGTGAACAATTGCTGTGGCTTCTTGGTTTGGTTCAAATTTCTCCTCATATTGTTCAAGATTTTGAAAAGAATCAAATATTCTCTTATTATCACTCTCGCTTGGAAATTTGGGTTCCAAAATTCTCAAGTCGTGAGTGAGATAGAGATTGCCATTATTAAATTCCAGAAGGGGTATATCCAAAGGCTCAAATAGCTTTATTTTTGACCATCTGAAAGAATTAAGGAATTTGGGATAACAAACAAGTATACAACAAACAAATGAACAATCAATATGACTGAAATATAAACAAACGAATAAACACAATAACATGACAAGAATGACTCGTGCCTTTTCATAAAACCTTTGATTGAAAGCGGAAATAAACGGAAAGCAAGTGAAAATGAAATGAAAACATGTGCAAACTTTTAGTCAAAAATAAAGATGCTTTCATTAGCTATTTACAGATGCAAAAGCATTTTCAATGAGTTCGCATGGATGACAAACCCCTTTAGGTTTACGAAACTCCTTCTGAATGGCAGAAAACTCGGCTGTTCAATTGAAAATTGATCCTTCAGGGATGCCGAAAAATTCTGCCTCATTTCCAAACACTTCAGCCTCACTTGATGAGTTTTTAGCAAGCTCCTTAAATTCCGTATGGTCCATAATAACCCCAATGGTGTTATCGTATTCTGGAAGGGGGTTCTTATCCACATTTGGCGCTTGTGCTGGCCCTTCTCTAATCACTATTTCCCCTGCCTCGATCATGTCTTGCACCTTGTGCTTAAGTGCTCTACAATCAGTGGTTGGGTGGCCGGGTGCTCCCGAATGATAGGCGCAAGTGTACTGAGGATTGTATCCGGCAGGGACGCCATGAGAGTAAGTTGGAGGGGGAATTATGCCAATTCTACCGGCAGCCTTTAATTGTTCATACAATTGGTCCAGAGGCCTGCTTAGGTTGGTGAATGTTCGGGTACGGCTCTGATTGTAGGTTTTAGTGTGTTGGGGATAGTTGTAGGTAGGTCTGTTTGGTGGAGAAAATTGTTGATTGTAGGGAGGTCGAAGTCGAACTTGTTGGAAGTTAGGCTGAGATATTTGAAAAGGGGCTATAGACGAGTTGGTGTATTTAAGGCGAGGACGAGGTTGAGTGGTATTAGGGTGATGAACAGGATGAGGGTTTGAATAATAAGGGTAGGAGTTTGAGTAGGTAGGGTGTTGTCTAGGCCTGGAGCTTGGGACACGGTTTCGATCACAAACAAAAACGATTTCCCCCTCTTCCTTTTGGAATTGTTGCTTTTTCCCACTGCTCCCTTGTCCTTGCAAAGCATCCAACTGCGATTTGAGGGCAGAGACATTACCCGTCCTGTCATACTTGTTAAATTTAGGGGTTTTGAACCTCTCAGGCAACCGCACATTCGAAAAAAGGCAAATCTCATCGTAATCCAAAACTCCTTGCTTGTTCAACCCCTGACTTTTCCCCATAAACTCATCAAAGCGGTCAAGGCGCTTGAGCAGCTTCATATCAATGGGAGCGAAAGATTCCCCCATTTCTGGCTTGGTTTGAACAGTGTGGTCTGGTAGTAAGGGTTCAGCAGCAGGGTAATAAAAGGTATGTGGCTCAGGTGGTATATTTGAAGTAGCTTGGGGTTGTGGGCCTTGCCTGCGAGTAAGAAAAGATGAAGGATTAGGAGGGTAAGCGTATGGCAAATTTGTGGTGGGATAGGCGAAAGTTTCCTTAGGTGGAATAGGGAATGATGGAGTAACAGTGACTTGAGTTGAAGGGATGACAAACAATTCTGGCTCAGCCTGCTTGACGGGTATAGGTTCAGGTTGAACTCCGTTGCTGATTAGCTCGTCAATCAATTTTCTTTGGGCCGCCATCTCAGATGCCATTTCACCAAACTTAGTAAGCATTTCGGTTAACTGAACCCCTAAACTTGTAGTCTCAGGTTGGGCGGTAGTAACAAACCTATCTGATTGTTCCGGTTGTGAACTCATGTTTACACGACTCCTTTGAGCTTGGCTACGGGATCGTGTTATGATGGGGCTTCCACGAGAAGCTATGTTTAAATATTACCTGAGAATTTTTGAAAAGATTGCCTTTAGATTTAACCCTTGCTTAGTTATTACAATAAAAATAAAGAAAAGAAAGAGAAAAAGGCAAGAGTTAGTAGATATCCAGGAAATTCGGATGCATGTCCTATGGGGGAACCCTTTTTGTGCCAAGGGTAGGCCTAGCATGAAAATGCAATCCTCCAGAATAGGCACCATACAATACCTGATGAATCCGATCAATTGATTGAGTGAAAAATGATTTGAAAAATTTGGCCCATTGGAATGAGAAGAGACGTTTGTCAAAATGAGGATCTCGTCCGAAGGGATTGACCACTTTTGATCGATACAAGAACTTGCAAAAACGCACGGATTTGACCTTGACGAACTTCCTATCGAAGAGATTGGAATTCGTTTTGACAACTTTTCTCAGTGAAGCACGGGTCAAAACTCCAACTGATCAAATGGCTGGATGCAATGGATGTTTTTCTCAAAATCGACTAGGTTTTCCATTTTGAAATTCGACATTGAAATCCTAATTGGTCAAATGAAATTGACAATTTATTAAAAATCGACCGGATTACCCTAGAAAGGGAAACAGGTCAAATGAATTGAATGAAATTTAATTTATCCAAAATTAATCAGATCACCCTAAAAAGGGTAAATTGATCAAATAGATTGAACGAAACTTGATTTATTCAAAATCGGCTCGGTTGCCCTAAAAATGGGTAAATTGGCCAAATGAATGATTTATTCAAAATCGACCAAGTGACCCTAAAAAGGGTAAATTGGTCAAATGAATTGACAATTTATTGAATGAATTGGCAAAATGAATTGGTTGAATTGTCCGGCCATTGGTGATTTCAAAATTATTGGGATGCATTAGTCTATGAGCTTCTAAAAATCAAATTTTGGCCTCAATTTATTTATCGTCTCAATAGTGAGGAATGATTTGTGAATTTCTTCAGATTAATGTCCTTTGTGCAAGGGATTTTTACCAATTTGATAAAATGGCCAAAAAGTGATTATTAAACGCTCATATTCCAAAGATTGCTCTATGAAACTGATCGGATCCCACCTTACCTTGTGCACTACCCCTTTGGATGGTACAAGAAATATAAACGTGCAAGTCTCATTGGATTATGTATCCGAGACACAGGGCAGTTTATTCCTAGCACGGGATCGCCTAAATGGCATTCCTTTTCTAGGGTTTATGCATGATGCCATTTTATTAAAGCAGTAAAACATGCAATTTGAAATAAAACGTGATCTAAGGAACCCTTTATTTGCCAGGGTAGGCCTAAAATGGTATGGCATTATGAATTTATGAACAAAGTATACCGAAATTTCTAAACGTGCAATAACCTATCTATAAGGGTAGGTCCTAAAAGAGGATCGTGCCAGACCTCTTATTTCCTAACGTTTGTGAATGCAATGGGGACACAAAACCAAGAAAAGTTAGTTCAGCCAGATAAATACACATAACACATTGTAGCAACGAAATCAATACAAAGAAATAAAGCAATAAAGAGAGAAAGAGGTTGGACCCCTCCCCTCGTGAATAGTGTCCCTAATAGGGCAAGGCAGACTCTACCCTAGGCAAGCTATCATGGATGCATGAGGTATTGGCTCACTAATGCATCTAGACTCGATAGGTTTTAGGTCCCCGAGCCTTCAGACTTAGAAACCAAGGGTCATCAATCCCAAGGTTCTTTGTCGGTGGCCCGAGCGATTCCCCAAACACCGCTACGCACACATCGTGTCACGGCTACGTGTTTGAGTGAATCTATCAAAAATCCTCAACCTTCAACTAAAAGCTAAAGGCTAACAACCCATAGCTTAAAGCGGAAGATTGAGCGACCCATTGGATCATGCTACACACACATCGTGTCGTGATCACACGTCCAAGTGGGTCACCTAAAATCCTAATAGGGTGGAGTGGCGTGACAAGCCACTAAAAGAAAAATAAATGAGGGGTAAATAATAAAGCGTATGCACGTATGCTAGTGCTCGTTTGGAGGGGAGGGATCGAGAACCAACGCGAGGCTCTAGGGTGACACACCCCCCCTAAATGCAATGCAAAGCGCGGAATAAAACAAGTACAACATACATCCAAACAACCAATCATACATACGTGAGTGAGGGAATAGTTTGAGACGCGAGTGAGGCAAAGGGTCCTAAAAAGGGAAAATGCAACCCTAATATCCACATGCTATACATAAAAAGGGTAGAAAAAGGAAAAGAATGGCTAAATCAAATGCTTGGACCCACTTAGGAAGTCCCCAGTGCAGTCGCCAACTGTCGCGCCCCACTTTTTGAATGAATGTGTGATGTGTGTGTAGTGTGGTGTGAACGTGTGCAAAATGAGAAGTAAAAGGCCATGGGACTTAAGAATGCGACGATTTTGGCCAAACAAAGTTCAAAAGGGTTTCTTGAAAAATGGAGTCGCCACTTGGTATAGAGTTAGGGTGTACCAAGTCACCCAAAAATGATTTTTGTTTTTGAATGAAAAAAGTAAATAAACCCTTTTAGAGAACTTTTGGGTCTACGTAACCAAAAGAGGGATCGAGGGTCACATTTGACGAAGGGGAAGGCAAGGATAAAAATCCAAGGCACCCCTTCGACCTAGCCAAGGCTAGTTGCGTGACTTAAACCAATTTTTCCTAATTTTTCTACCCAAGGTATGTATCGCGTGTTGGATATGTCTATATGAATGCAAAAACCTAGACCTAGGGGGACATGGGGGAAATTTCTCTTCAAAGGTTGAGTGGTGCCAATCACATTAATTGTGAAGCCCAGTAATGATCCTTTGGAGAGGTCACACATAAACCTAAATGACGTACAAATGAGTGGAATGCATGCCATGTGAAAATGTGAGTTTGTGTGAAATGAGAAAAATGATAAAAATAATAGGATGTAAGTGGAGGTGTGCAAACGAAGATAAAAAGTGTTCGTGTGCAGGTGAAGGGATATAAAGGTGCACGTGTGCAAATAAAAGTGTAAAGTGTGAGTAGTTAAGTGAAAACGTCCAAAAGTAGTGTGAAGTGAGAATGTGGAAAAAGGGTTAGAATATAAAGTAAGTGTATGTGATAGTGAATGAATAGAATGCATGAATCCTATAGGAATGCAGCAAGACGGGAACGGGGAGTCCTAACTTTGTGACTTAATCTTCCCTTTGATTAGAAGGCAAAACTAGCGTGCTAAGGCTATCGAGTAGCCACACTCGCTCGTTTCCCTTATCGAAAGGGGACTCTCAAGCAAATGAGCCCTATAACTAGTATGAGATGCAAAACCTAAACATGAGGGGAAAAAGGGGTTCGAGGAGCATGCCAATGATAAAACTAAGAAAAATGCATGACATGTAGTGAACATGCAAATATGCACTAACAAAAGGGGATGGCCTATTGGGTCTAGCGTTGGACTAGCCCTTTCTATGAATTCCTAAAGAAATAATGAGCCACAACTAGCATTGGACTAGTGTGGTGACGTACATTCATCCATCACATTCATTCGTGGCTATGGAAAGCGATTAGACATGCCAAACACCCATAAACACATAGCACATAACAATTAGCATGCTCGACTAAATGCAAGGCCCTAACAAAGCAAATTAACACGTAGCAACTAAGCATGCAAGACACATAAAGCAATTAAAACCCTAACTATTACATTTGCTAGCTAGGCACATGTCTTCAACAGGTCTTCATCGAATACTCCTCCAGGCCCTATCTATTACAAGCCAAGAGGTGTACACATACCCCATAATGAATAACTTAAAAAAAAGGGAAAAGGGAAAATGGACAAGAAAGCTCGCCAAGCCCTATCTATTACAAGCCAAGAGGTGTACACATACCCCATAATGAATAACTTAAATAAAAGTAAAATGAAATAAATGCAAGGAATTAAAGAAGGGCAAGGAAAGCGAAGTAGACATGCATATTCACATAACACGTAAGAGCACGTAGGAGAAATGAAAGTTAAGGAGATAGAGGTTACCTCCCTTGCAATTAGGCCCCAATGAAGTGAAATCACTTATTTATCCTCCAAAATAAAAGAAATGGTCAAGGTACCAATTTATTTGGGAAAATTAAAGGAAATAGGCAAACCCAAGCTCACTTGGTCATAAAGCCCCTAACGTCATGACTCAAGTGCAATTGACAAAGCATGGTAGTTAATTGAAACAAACAAGCAATGAAGTTGTAGTATTAAAACTGCCAAGGGCCAAGTTGATGAAATTATTCAATTGATTGGGCCCTAGTGGAACAAGGGAAGACTTAGGGGGCCAAAGGGTAATTTCTTGGATCAATTTCCATGCATGCATGCAGACTAGCGTAAGATAACATTCTGCAACAAGAAAACAAACAATTGCTGCACTTTGTTTCACTTTCAAACATAATTTCAGACTTGATGTCACAATTTCCCAAAGCTTTCTTGATCCAACATTCAATTGTAAACTAAACAACACAAAACAGGAGCTGGA
Organism: Coffea eugenioides; assembly: GCF_003713205.1. Lineage (NCBI taxonomy): Eukaryota > Viridiplantae > Streptophyta > Magnoliopsida > Gentianales > Rubiaceae > Coffea > Coffea eugenioides. The sequence goes on from NC_040043.1 coordinate 26,058,142, forward strand.
CATCCGAACAAGCAAAAACATAAAAGGAAATCATGCAACATTTAAAAAACTTCATGCCAACCGAAATTAAAAAAACTTCTCACAACAAGCAAATTGCTGCGGCCATGTTTCCAAATAAACACTTCAGATTTGAACACCAACCTTAACCATAAACCTTTCAATCAAACCTCTAAACTTTGAACTAAACATTATGACACACAAATGCAAAATCCAAACCAGTCAAGACGTAGAAGATACATCATGCTCATGCTGAAAATTTTTATGCGACAGGTTCAGCAATCCTGATGAATTTTCCAGCAAATGCTCAAACACGATTCAAATATTTTAGACTCAAACATGCCAACTCAAACCAATCTTCACCCATCCAATTCCTTTCTCCAAATAAGATCAGACATCAAGTTGAATGGCCAAAATTGTTAAAACAAATGCAAGAAACAAAACAGCAAAAGGTAAGACCGAATGCAGCAGCCTTTGTTTCTCTTATCTTAGTTTAAAAGTATTGACATGAAAAACTCAAATAAGCTTTACCCACTTGTCATCTAAAGACTACATGTAAGGAATTTACCCCCCATTATCATCAAATGTGTGTACCCAAAGAAACCCAAAGAAGCTACAGCCAAAGAAACATCAGAACAGACCTGTCTGCAATTTTTAAGACATTTATCTGGGTTTGCCTATTCACATATGTAAAGACTGAATGTAAACTTAAAACCCATGAGTTCATCGGGTGGCTACTATAAGATCTAAACTCTTGTTATTGATCATACCCTTCCTACGGAATCATAACTTAGCAAATGGACAGTATGACAGAATCCTAGAATCAGCAAGAGCTTGAACCAGTAGTAATCATCAAGAAAATGACATCCGATGGCTTCATCTTTTGTGAAAACATGTAGAAATCCTCACAAATAAGGGAAAATCTTTACCTGAAAGTGTTAGCGTGTTTGATTGACCTTGAAATCTGCCCAGATACGCATGAGGGTTCCCAAAGACACGCTCGGGCACTTTTGCTGCAGAAATGGCTGATTCGTTGAGTGATCCTCCTCCTCCCGTTCTCAGCTTTGAAGTTTCTCTCAAATTTTCCCCAGATTTCCTTTGCTTGCTCTCCCTTTTCCAGCTGTCTTCCCCTTGGGTTTTCCTTCCTTCAGATTCGCAGCCGTCACTCGATGCTCAGCTCCCTACCTTTTTGTTTTCAGCCGTTACTCTGCAGATTCTCTTGCCGTTGCTCTTCACTCTGTTTATGAAGCCGCCAACCTCAGATCCTCTTGACGAAAACCCTCAGCCCCTCTGTTTTTCACAGCCCAGCCATCATCTAGTCCTCTCTGCGTTTCCCCCCCCCCGGTTTTTAGCCGTCATTCCCCAAATTTTCCTTTTGCTGTTTTTTTCTTTCCTCCCGTCAGCTCCCTCCTAGCTCTCAGTTTTTCTTTTAGCCTGTCGATGCTCTCCCAAAACCTCCTGTTTTTTCTTCTTTTCCAGATTTCCCCGCGTCACCCCTTAGCTCCCCTTGCGGCTACTGTTTTCTGTCCTATTTATATGAGCTAACCACCCCCAAAACCCTATGTTTAATGGTCAGCAATCATCCCCGTCCAGCCCCCTTTTTCTTGGCCATTTGATCAGCATCCCTTCGTCCTTTGCACGCTGCAATAAAAATGCAGCGTGCAAGCGGCGACATTTTTTTTTTTTTTTACAACTAATTAATTAAACAAAATTGATAATAATAATAATAATAATAATAATAACAACAACTTTAACATTAAAAAATAAATAAACCAGAAACAACACAATGCAACTTTCCAATTTCTTTTTCATTTTTCCATTTTTCTCTTTTTCTTTAATTTTCTCTTTTCTTTTTTTTTTATGATTTTTCATTTTCACTTTTCCTTCAAGAAAGCATTGAATAAAAACAAAATGACTAAAACATATTTTTGATGTTTTCCTTTTCTTTTTTTTTTAAAAAAACTCTATGCTAATCTTAAACTTAAAAGCTAAAACTAAAAACTAAAACTAAAAGTAAATAAGAATGAATAGCAAATGAAATAGGTCAACTAAAAGGGCGAAAATGAATAAAACTAAAATATCATAACAACTAATAGTGCAAAGCACACAATAACGAACTAAAATGCAAGCAATCTAAAATGAAAATCATGAAATAGATGATACATACAAATTATTCAAAATTTGGTGTCTACAGTGTGTTTTTATTTACTCTTGATGAATTGGACTGAGAAGCTTGATGCATCTATGAACTTGGTTGCTTGAGTAGTAATCTCACTGGGCAATTAGCTCACACCGTTCCTTTTGTTTTCCTTACAGGAATATGACTCTTTTGGAATGAATCTTGATAGATGGTTGCCGAATGAACTTGATGAATATCTCTTTTGTATTGTATTTGAAGTGAAACCCTAAATGTATCTTTAGGGCCGTTTTCACTTTTAATTTTGGCAACCCGTGTATATATGAACTTTTGAAAACTTTTGTATGCCACTTTGGGTTGTAATTGCTAAAGTTCAAGATGTGAATGTTTGCTTGCTATTTGGTTGGATTCTGACGGGTCGGTTACTATTCATGACCGACTCCGGATTTGTTTTTTTACTTTGGGTTATTTTGCCATTTTGACTCGCTTACGCGCGTTATAAGTTCCGGAACGCAACAGATCGCTCTAAACTGCACCGTTAGTCCTGGCGAGAGCTGGGCAGGCAGTCCGCTAACCCCTCTGGTTCGCCTTAGGGGAAGGTGGGGCTGTCACAATCCGGGTAGTAGCAAGATGTATCAAGACCTGAAAGGAAACTATTGGTGGGACAATATGAAGAAGGAAATTGCTCTGTACGTGCAAAAATGTCTCGTTTGCCAACAAGTTAAAGCAGAGCATCAAAAACCGTCAGGCTTGTTACAACCCCGTGAGATACCTGAATGGAAGTGGGAAAACATCACCATGGACTTCGTTTCAGGTTTGCCGCGAACGCAAAAAGGGCAAGATGCCATTTGGGTGATCATCGATCGATTAACCAAGTCGGCCCATTTCTTGCCGGTAAACATGAAGTATTCCATGGACAAGTTGGCCCAACTGTACATGGACGAGATTGTAAAGCTGCACGGTGTTCCGGTGAGCATCGTCTCTGATCGAGATCCACGTTTCGTATCTCGGTTTTGGCAAAAGTTCCAGGAGACTCTAGGGACGAAACTCAACTTGAACACAACCTATCACCCTCAGACGGATGGACAATCGGAACGCACCATTCAAACTCTCGAGGACATGCTACGAACTTGTATTATGGATTTTGGGGGCAACTGGGGTCAACACATGACCTTAGTAGAGTTTGCGTACAACAATAGCTACCATTCGTCGATTCAAATGGCTCCATATGAAGCACTATATGGACGAAAATGCCGATCACCAATTTACTGGGATGAAGTTGGCGAGAGAAAGGCATTAGATCCAACCACTATTCCATGGATGGAGGAAGCTCGAGAAAAGGTGAAATTGATACGACAACGACTCCAAATAGCTCAAAGCCGACAAAAGAGCTATGCGGATAATCAAAGAAAAGATTTGGAGTTCGAAGTTGGAGACCATGTTTTCCTCAAGGTTACACCATTACGGAGTGTCACGGCGGGTAGAGGAAAGAAATTGCAACCGAGGTTCGTCGGACCTTACAAGATCCTGCAAAGGATAGGCGCGGTAGCATATAGACTAGAGCTGCCGTCAAGTCTCTCTCGAATTCACGACGTCTTCCACGTCTCGATGCTCAAGAAGTACTATCCCGACCCCTCCCATATCTTACAACCAGAAGAGATCGACGTAGACGAATCGCTTGCTTACGAAGAGAAACCTGTCCAAGTGCTTGACCGGAAAGTCAAAGAGTTAAGAAACAAGCAAATTCCGTTAGTAATGATACTGTGGAAAAATCATGGGGTAGAGGAAGCTACCTGGGAAGTGGAAGAGGAGATGCGAAAGAAATACCCTGAACTTTTCGTGAGTTAAGGTGAGAAATTTCGAGGGCGAAATTCTTTTAAGGGGGAGAGAGTGTGAGAACCCGTAATTTTTCCATTTTCTAGGTTTTATTATCTTTCATGGCTTGTTTTCTGCATTTTCGTGATTAGGAAAAATTCTAGATAATTTTAAGGAGCAGATATAATGTTTAGATGATTTTTCTAGTATCAAATAAGTTTTGAGAAATTAAGAGCGTATACCGGACGTGGGACCCACTAGTGCGAAAAGTTCGAAAAAATTCGGTCAATTAGGTTAAGTTTTGGATACTGGATTTAATTTACCGGGTGTTAAGAGATAAGTAGAGGATGTTAAGTGGATTGGTATAAGAGAGACAAAAGTTAGGCAAGTCATAAATGAGGTGACAAGTGTCACCATAGGATTGGTTCTTACATAAGACCACTATTCATCTTTTTCTAATTGACCAAATAAATCACAAAATTAACCAAAAATTCACCATTTTCCTCTCCCCTTTGGCCGGCTCTCTCTCTCAAAAAGAAAGAAAGAAACTCTTCAAGTTTTGCTTCCATTTAGCTCAAATCCATCCAACCAACCATTGAAACTTGCAATTTCTCCATCAAACCTCTTCAATTAGTGTTAGTGAGTTGATTTGTGGAGTTATTTGGAAAGCTAAGAGGACCTATTGCTCCCTCTCTCTTGTTTCTAAGGTGAGTTGAGAAGAACCATTCTCCTCCCTCTAATGATGCTTAATTTGTGATTAGTGATAGTATAAGGTGCAATATTATGGATTACATCTTGATTTGTGGTTGAATTAGTGAAGTTTTCTATTTATTGGTGATTTTTCTGTTTTAATACGAACATGATTGTGTGGCTATCTATGATGATTGAAAATGGTATATAATGACTCTAGGAGGTGGAAAAAGTGGATAATTACAACCAATTTCTGTTTGGAAGAAAAATTGACAAGTTAGGGTTTTTATGAATAACATTCTGCCCGGTTTTATAGCTCCTAGTTAGAGGCCGAATTGGCCTTGTCTTAAAACATAAAAGTTGTATGGAATGACATTTTATAGGTTCCTACAAAATTTCAGGTCAATCGGAGTAGCGTAGAATGAGAAAAGTCGAAATTACCCTTGCTGTTCTGGTTTTATCCGAATGTAAGAATTGCGCCTGTAATTGGTTGTTTTGGATGGAATTGCTTTGGAATTGATTGTTGAGGTCTTCTGATGAAATGTATCTCTGTTTCTTAGATTTCATCTGGTTTTGGAATTTCAGGATTTGGACTTGGATAGCCTGATTTATGATGTTTCCGCTAGAATGCGTTCTGTGAATCTGTTTTACGGGTTTTGGTGTAGTATCTTGCATTTTTGACCTGGTTGCACTCAAAACTGGGTTGAGTGACCTTCTTCAATGTTGTAGCCCTATCTTTTAGCTTCGAAACTGTGATGACCCCACCTCCCCTTAAGGCGTACCAGAGGGTTCGGCGGACCGCCTGCCCAGCTCCCGCCAGGACTCACTCACTAAAATCACGTGCACACAACCATGAACCATAAATAACATCCACAATTCAAGCTTATAATTTACATTGATAGAAATCAGGGTACAAAGTCTCGATATACTTAAACTAGTTCAAAACGTATACAGTCCAAGTACAAAATGTTCCATTCGAGGAATAGCGCGAGTACAAGTCAAAATTCAAAACAAAGTCTAAAGTAACTAGACTACGCTAGCCTTTACACTTCTCACGCTTCGCTCGTAACCCTGTAAGGAAAACAAAACTAATAGGGTGAGCCGAAGCTCAGTGAAGTTCCAAATATCAAATTTGCCAATAAATCAAGTAATAACATAGTATGAAATAGTGAGCAAACAAGTCAAATCAGGGAAATAGTACTTCAACTAGCCAAGTAATATCAGGTTTGCAGTCATATATAAGGAGACGGTAATCATATCTCGGTTCCATTCCAGCTTGATCAATGGGTAGTTGACACTCCGTCAACTTTCAAGTAATAACAAGTCCAAAACAAAACTCCACTACACGCCAATCCCCGTCCACCGATCAACCCCCTTTTCCGGGCCCACACGCCACACGAAACACGGATGGTAATACTCGAGTATACCGGATTGCCGAGGAGATAACACTCCACTCGACCTTACTAGTGACCCAGGGTTTGTTATCTAATCGACCAGGCCCTTGCCGGCTCGACTCGATTAACTAGCCACAGGGTTTCTGGAATTCCAGGCAAGACATATCTCAAGTACATGTAGAGCAAGTCAAGTATAATTACTAGCAAGAACAAGTCATATTAGGGCAAGTGCGGTAAAGTACACCCTTGCCCTATCATTCATTTTCATGTAATCATACAAGTCAAGTAAGGAACACATGTATCAAGTACAATCGGATATTTGGAAGCACTCACCAAAATATAGTGCTTCAAGTATTCACGTTCAATTATACTCCAGGCTTGGAGTCCAGATCTGCGATAAAAATTCAGTTTAAGAACTTTGAAACACGAGTAGGATTCGAAACTTAAACGTTCCGTTCATTAAGAATCGACCAATTGAAATTCATTTGAAAGACACTCGTGAAACACTTGCTCGCTTTTCAAATCGTAAGGTTTTTGTAGCATAGATACTTGGAAATAACACTTGAGTTGAAAGTACAAGGAAATACAAGTTTACATTGGCCACTATGTCTTTTCCTCAAGGTACAAGTTTGGCCAAGTCCTAACGTATAACCCTCGATAAACATAGCAGCAAAGGTTCTCGCTAGTTCAAGTGATAATCACTTAACCTTTACTCAAGTTGCAAATATAGTTTTCTAGTCCTCGAGCGTAAATTCGGGCAGCATGCCCTTCGTGTTTACCTAATTTTCTAGCCATTTAGGCTTCATTATCTTTCCTCAGCCAAATCCCAAAGTCACACATATCAGAAATTCAAGTCAAAAGCCGTTCCATAGGCTCATAATATCATAAGAATAAGAATCAAAGTAATAACAAGTGCGGGAATACAATCTAGCAAAAGACAGATTTGGCGTGTGGTTACGGAAATAACACATCCGAGGCTACGCTTATCGGATTGAGACGTAACTTATGCCGTTTCGAAGCTAAGACACAGGGCTACAATGTTAATGAAGATCACTTAGTCCAGTTTGTGACGCCCCCACTTCTCCCAAGGGCGAACCCAAGGGTATCCGCGGAACGCCTGCCTAGCTCTCGTCAGGACTCGAGACAAATCAATTCAAACTTAACAATATATAACAATTTAAACCAGTCTAATAAGGAAAATTCGCTTCCATAATCGAATATCCAAGTCTTGTACCACGTGTTCAAAATACATCCGTTATCCAATTCTTACGTCAGGATCCAAAAGATACATCAATTCCCAAATATATACAATAGCCAAAATGTCTAGCCAATTACAATTGAACCCTAATACAAAAGTACATCCAAAGGGTTCCAACGAGTTTCACTCCATCCATTCCTGTTAAGGAAAACAAATCTACGGGGTGAGCGAAACGCTCGTGAGGCCAAGAAAACACACATGCAAGCACGTTGTTCAAATAACAATCCCAATATTCAAGTAATTTACAATTCGAGCGAGAAAAAAAAAATAAACAGAAGCAATTCAAGGATATAGGAGCTCTCAGGAGCTATTTTCCTCTTGCTTCGCCACGGCTCGATCCGATACCCCCTCGTGATGACACTCCGTTATCCTGGTGGGTATTTTATCCGTAGAAACTTCACTTATTACTTCCTCCGACCAACATTCCACCCTCTCGGATCCGAAACCAAACACGCACGAAAAAAAAGGCGATACTCGTCGAGTATGCCACACGAGATCTCAGGAGATCAAGTTTTGATTTTTGAACACGCACGAAAAGGGCAATACTCCACGAGTATGCCGAACAAGATCTCAAAAGATCAAGTTGTGTTTTGTTACTCTCTTGGTTTATCAAGCTTCTCGACCAAGCCCATGCCGGCTCGAGTTGCAAGATTGGTTAAGAGAATTGGGCGTCCCCATAAGTCGAGGAGGTTCACTCCACCCGACAACAAGACACGCACGACATACACGACATGCATGGCAACACGACACGCACACGAAAACGGGTATATTTTAATCGACGAGATTCACTCAATCGACTTTGAAAACCAAGTTAATACAAGTAAAGTGCAAGTAAAGGAGAGCGAGTGCGATAAAGTACACACTCGTCTCATCAAGTGATATTCACGTATATAAGCAGGTAAATCAAGTAAAAATGACAAGTCATGCACTTGACACTCACCAATTCAAAAGTAATTGAGCGAGAAAATCCTTAGTTGTCCCCTCCGGGATTCTTTTCAAGACTCGCTTGAGCACCTGAAGCAATTAACAAGTATTTTTCACTCACAATCACGTATTAATCAAGAAAGGAGTTACGCTCATTTGGACTAGTCAATACCTCAAACCAAAAACCTTAGCCACTCAAAATAAAGGTTCAAAAGTGAGGTTTTATTAGCACAAGAAAAACTGATTTCCTTCATGAAATCAAGTTTAAGCGATCAATTATCATCAAGAAGGAGTAACAAGTTTTCAAATTTTCATTTTCTAAGAAATCAGCAAATTTCAGCTTTGCGCGTCAAATTTAGAAAAATCAGATCTTGCACTCAGTAGGTCCAAAATTATAAAACTTGGTACCGTTGGAAACCTCTTAGAAAGTACTACAAGTTCTTAGAAGACACTTTTCCATGAATCTAAGTGGAAGGTATTCAAAAATGGGCATGAAATTGCTGTTCCAGAACATTCAGAATTAAGCCGGGGTTGGTTTTTTCGCTAACTTTGGAAATTCGGAAAAATTCACTCATTGCAAACTAGCCCTTGAAATTTATAACTCAATTAGAGGTGTAAGTAAGGTTTAGGGCAGAATAAACGGATTGAAAATTGGAGTTTCGAGCACCGAGATACGGTAGCTCAAAGTTAGGAAAATTCAAGTCTGGTGAACAATTTCCAGATTTGAGTTTTCAAAATTGGAACCTTAGCTAAGAGTCAAAACGAACTTGGATGTAATATGTTACTCCTATATGAAAGGCATCTCTCTATCAAATTTAAGGGAAAAATACCTTCGGAAAGATAGTTAATTAATCATCCAATGTTCAGGAAAATTTCTAAAGCAACCTGTCTTTTGACTTCATTTCCCAATTCAAATCGTTTAATCAAGAAAGCTATCCAACCATGGTTCATTTGTGAAATAAAGGTCTAAGATACATCCATGATACCGTTGGTAAGTGTTTAGCATCAAGAACTTCAATTAATAAAATCATTCCCAAGTTTTGCCCCAAATCAGTCCAAATACTACGTTTTTCCAAAACAGGGCAGTCCTCTTGTTTTAGTCAATTTAACTCGGAATCATGGTTTATGGCAACTCAATCAATTTAACTCGGAATGAGGCATGGTTTATGGCGTTAGAAAATACATTCACGGGAATAAAAGTTCACAGAAGGAAATGTTCTGAAATTCGGCAAGCAACCAGCTCAAAATTGAGCCTCAAGTTGCTGCCTCAACAAGCCATTCCAGCAAATCCGAGAGACAGGACAGCTAACTTAAAACGTTTGGTTCGGATCACTCACAAAGAATCAGAACGTGAATTTTATCTCAAATTAAAGCTAGGAATGTCTAGTTTCAAACGCCACCGACGGCACTTGATTTCGACACCCGAGGACAGAGTTATAGCCGAAATACTACCACTGGTCAGATCATACGCGAATCAGTTTTTCCAGATTGCTAGTTTCGAACAAAAATTTCATTTGCCCAACCAAACCTCATTATTTTTCAATGAAATTTTCCACACCTCTAATACATCATATAGGCATCTAATTCAAGCCATTAAACCATTAAAAATTGGCCTGGAAATGGCCGAACATGGCAGGGGCAAAATCGGAAGTTTTTGCTTCTTACACCCAATGAAGTTCCTACTAATTACCCACCACTAATGCATCATTATAATCACTAAACCAACAATATAATCACCATCAATCATCACATCAGCAACAATAACCCAAGTGTGGGAATTCCAAGAGCCCACTATCACATTTTTACACCATACACAAGCTAACCAAATGCATGCATGAACTTAACAAGGTAAGATAGCTTCCAAACTTCAAGTTTTCAAGAGTGGATCATTACTTACTTTGGGTTGATGTTCAGCAGAATTTTCGGCCCTCTATTACCCCAGAAAAACCGTGATTTCCAGCCCTTGTTTGCAGCTCAAAATGATCCTCAAGTGTCAAGCTAGGTGTGGTGCAAGTTTGGTTAAATTTGGAGATGATTTGGAGTGGTTTTGACTGAGATTAGTGAGCAGAAATTTTGTTGCAAATGAGTTAGAGAGAGGAGGGAGCTGGTCGGCAATGAGGAGAGAGAAGGTGGAGGGAAATCTGATTTCCTTTAGCTTCCAAGAGAAGGTGAAATAAGTGGTGGTAATTCACCCAAAAGTCAACTCTCATTAGGGACCGTTTGGTGCGATTACGGCTCAAATTTCTCGCGCGTTTGGTTCACTAGTGCACTGAACCTCCAATGCATTTATATTCATGTAAGTATTATTCACTCTTAATTGTCCCGAGATAAGGGTCTAAAGTCCCTCAAATAAAGTCGCGCGTGTGAAAACGCGTACCGTCAATTTTAACGCTATAACGCGAAACTTCCGAGAAATTCTTATAACGATTGTACTACTAACTATCACTTGAGTATTTATTCATAAGATTACCTATTTTAGGACCATAGTACAAGTCTCCAATACTCCAAGCTTATTGTGCTACTACGCGGATAAAATCTCCAAGCACTATTCACTATTTTTACTAAACGCGCTCCAGGAAATTAATTTTTGAAACGAATCATTTTAAAAATATAACGAAGTTATATTACCATGTATTTAGGTCTAATAAGACTAGAAAATATTCCTCGTGGCAAAAATCCAATTAAATAATTTATTAAGCCATAAATTAGGCATAAAATAATAGTTTTTTACGAGTCCTCACATCCTCTCCCCCTTAAGAGAATTTCGTCCTCGAAATTCACACTTAGGATAACAGTCATACCCCTTAATAGTCACACTTATCAGGTCAAACAATAACTTACCTTCTGCAACCCATTTCACAATTTCTACTCACCCAATTAGTAGTCAAACTTTGATTCTATCTCATGAATTTAGGATTTTGTAAAAGTGTGCGTCGTACTATAGTCACTTGGAACCTTAATTAAACAATAGAAAGCAAAAATCATACCTTCAATGACCTTAACGGGATTGGAAACCTGTTGATAGCCTAATGCATAAACCCTAGCTGGTGCTTTAGATCGACTTCCTCCAGCACTAGACTGCTTTGCGGTTGACTTTTCAAGCCTTTGAGTACTACCTCCTTCATTCGGTTTACTTGGACAGTTCGCGATCTGATGCTCAGTGCTGCCACAATACAAACACTTTCCCGATTTCTTCCAGCACTCATTCTCTGTATGGTTAGGCTTGCGACAATAACCACAAATAACTTGAGGAGCCACAGGCTGACCACTTGGAGGAGTCTCCCTCGGTTGATCCCTTCCATTGTGGCCTCCTCTTGATTGAGTCTTTTTTTTGTGTACCAGATGTCTCTACTCCTCCCGTTCCTTTTTCCTTTTTAGAAGGTGGGGCACCCTTATCTGCTTGTCCAAGAGGATGACTAGAAGTGCCCCTTTTCTTGGCATGAAAATCCTTAACTTGCAGCCTTGCACTTTCGACTCTCTGCGCCTTCTCTAGGGCTTCAGTGAAAGTAGAGATTTGGGCCGCTGCTAACCCCTCTTGAATCTCCACGTTAAGTCCTTGTACAAATCGCCTTATCCTTCTCCTCTCAGTGGCTACCAATTCTGGGGCGTATCTAGAAAGTTTAGTAAATTTTCCTTCATACTCAGCCACACTAGACGCCCCCTGCTTCACTTTTATGAATTCGTCCTCCCGTTTCTCTTGAACCAAGGGCGGGAGAAACTTCTCATTAAATTCTCCTAAAAGATTTTCCCAAGTCCAAGGGGTTTGTGCTCTTTCCCATTTTCCCCTTATCATATCCCACCAAGCACGTGCTGCACCCTCAAACTGAAAGACAGCAAAAGTTACTCGTCTCTCCTCCGCATAATCTAGGGCTGCGAAAATATTAGTCATTCTTTCTAGCCAATTCTCCGCTACCTCAGGATCAGGCTCACCAATGAACTTAGGTGGGTTGAACTTTAAGAATCTCTCTAAGGCTCTATCTTCCCCTCTATCCTGGCCCCCAAGTTGGTTAACTGGCACTGGTTCCTGTCTCTCAGCTAATCGTTCTAGGATGTCAGTCATCCTATTAATGGCAGTAGCCATTTGGTTAACCTCCATATTTTCTTGTCCTTGGGTCGGTCTAGTGGCCGATCCTTGTTCATCCCCTTGAGATTGGGTTTGTCCAGTCCCTCGCCCACGGCCTCGACCACGGCCTCGACCCTTTCTTAACCCTTCCATAACCTAAGTATGCCTAGTGCAAGAAATAAATCAATTACGCGAGAAAATACTTGAAACAAGGACCAATTGCGAAAACATTGAAAATAATAATAATAATTTACATTCATTAACATGTCAAAATCCATACAATTAGCAAGTCAGGGGAAAATCACAAAAATATAGTACACAGGTGCCACAAAAGTACTTTTACTCACAGAAGACTAAAGTCAAACAAGTGCCCCAAAAGTAGGCCATACAGTCATGCAAAATACAATGGCCTCAACACTTAGCATCACCCCTGACAATTCTAACTATATCAGTCAAAAGGGTCTAGTTTTTTTTTCTCGTTCATTTCCCATAATGGAGATCTCAAGTCCAATACAAGAATCCTCCGGGCTCTGACCTTTGCCATCAGAATTTATCTCAAAACCACTTATGATTTTTATTCACGCTATAATATACGAGACTATATCCCTTTCGAAGTCGCAAGTATTCTCTCAGAAAAAGTATTTAGTACTCAAGTACAAGAATCCAGAACTAAGAGAATTTACAACTCAGGCCGTACGCTCCCAAGTGCAAATTAACAAAGTTTAAGATCCCTACCTGACGTACATATCTATCTACCTCAAATAGCATGATAAAGGTTTTACACTTACCACTTTCATAGTTCACAACTTACGCACAAGAAGAATACTTAGTCTTTTATACATATTCACATAATTGGGACCATATCACGTCTTGGCCCAAACTCACTCCGTGCAGAGGCCACGCGAAGTTACTCTGATTTGTTTTTTCCTACAAGTAGTCGCTTAACTTTCAAACCAGTCCCACAGTCCGGTATCCTAAACTTTTAAGCCTATGATACACTACAAAGATCTAAAGCCTAAGCTCTGATACCAACTGTGACGCCCCCACTTCTCCCAAGGGCGAACCCAAGGGTATCCGCGGAACGCCTGCCTAGCTCTCGTCAGGACTCGAGACAAATCAATTCAAACTTAACAATATATAACAATTTAAACCAGTCTAATAAGGAAAATTCGCTTCCATAATCGAATATCCAAGTCTTGTACCACGTGTTCAAAATACATCCGTTATCCAATTCTTACGTCAGGATCCAAAAGATACATCAATTCCCAAATATATACAATAGCCAAAATGTCTAGCCAATTACAATTGAACCCTAATACAAAAGTACATCCAAAGGGTTCCAACGAGTTTCACTCCATCCATTCCTGTTAAGGAAAACAAATCTACGGGGTGAGCGAAACGCTCGTGAGGCCAAGAAAACACACATGCAAGCACGTTGTCCAAATAACAATCCCAATATTCAAGTAATTTACAATTCGAGCGAGAAAAAAATAAACAGAAACAATTCAAGGATATAGGAGCTCTCAGGAGCTATTTTCCTCTTGCTTCGCCACGGCTCGATCCGATACCCCCTCGTGATGACACTCCGTTATCCTGGTGGGTATTTTATCCGTAGAAACTTCACTTATTACTTCCTCCGACCAACATTCCACCCTCTCGGATCCGAAACCAAACACGCACGAAAAAAAAGGCGATACTCGTCGAGTATGCCACACGAGATCTCAGGAGATCAAGTTTTGATTTTTGAACACGCACGAAAAGGGCAATACTCCACGAGTATGCCGAACAAGATCTCAAAAGATCAAGTTGTGTTTTGTTACTCTCTTGGTTTATCAAGCTTCTCGACCAAGCCCATGCCGGCTCGAGTTGCAAGATTGGTTAAGAGAATTGGGCGTCCCCATAAGTCGAGGAGGTTCACTCCACCCGACAACAAGACACGCACGACATACACGACATGCATGGCAACACGACACGCACACGAAAACGGGTATATTTTAATCGACGAGATTCACTCAATCGACTTTGAAAACCAAGTTAATACAAGTAAAGTGCAAGTAAAGGAGAGCGAGTGCGATAAAGTACACACTCGTCTCATCAAGTGATATTCACGTATATAAGCAGGTAAATCAAGTAAACACGACAAGTCATGCACTTGACACTCACCAATTCAAAAGTAATTGAGCGAGAAAATCCTTAGTTGTCCCCTCCGGGATTCTTTTCAAGACTCGCTTGAGCACCTGAAGCAATTAACAAGTATTTTTCACTCACAATCACGTATTAATCAAGAAAGGAGTTACGCTCATTTGGACTAGTCAATACCTCAAACCAAAAACCTTAGCCACTCAAAATAAAGGTTCAAAAGTGAGGTTTTATTAGCACAAGAAAAACTGATTTCCTTCATGAAATCAAGTTTAAGCGATCAATTATCATCAAGAAGGAGTAACAAGTTTTCAAATTTTCATTTTCTAAGAAATCAGCAAATTTCAGCTTTGCGCGTCAAATTTAGAAAAATCAGATCTTGCACTCAGTAGGTCCAAAATTATAAAACTTGGTACCGTTGGAAACCTCTTAGAAAGTACTACAAGTTCTTAGAAGACACTTTTCCATGAATCTAAGTGAAAGGTATTCAAAAATGGGCATGAAATTGCTGTTCCAGAACATTCAGAATTAAGCCGGGGTTGGTTTTTCGCTAACTTTGGAAATTCGGAAAACTTCACTCGTTGCAAACTAGCCCTTGAAATTTATAACTCAATTAGAGGTGTAAGTAAGGTTTAGGGCAGAACAAACGGATTGAAAATTGGAGTTTCGAGCACCGAGATACGGTAGCTCAAAGTTAGGAAAATTCAAGTCTGGTGAACAATTTCCAGATTTGAGTTTTCAAAATTGGAACCTTAGCTAAGAGTCAAAACGAACTTGGATTGGTATAAAATTTTGCAATATGTTACTCCTATATGAAAGGCATCTCTCTATCAAATTTAAGGGAAAAATACCTTCGGAAAGATAGTTAATTAATCATCCAATGTTCAGGAAAATTTCTAAAGCAACCTGTCTTTTGACTTCATTTCCCAATTCAAATCGTTTAATCAAGAAAGCTATCCAACCATGGTTCATTTGTGAAATAAAGGTCTAAGATACATCCATGATACCGTTGGTAAGTGTTTAGCATCAAGAACTTCAATTAATAAAATCATTCCCAAGTTTTGCCCCAAATCAGTCCAAATACTACGTTTTTCCAAAACAGGGCAGTCCTCTTGTTTTAGTCACAACTCAATCAATTTAACTCGGAATGAGGCATGGTTTATGGCGTTAGAAAATACATTCACGGGACTAAAAGTTCACAGAAGGAAATGTTCTGAAATTCGGCAAGCAACCAGCTCAAAATTGAGCCTCAAGTTGCTGCCTCAACAAGCCATTCCAGCAAATCCGAGAGACAGGACAGCTAACTTAAAACGTTTGGTTCGGATCACTCACAAAGAATCAGAACGTGAATTTTATCTCAAATTAAAGCTAGGAATGTCTAGTTTCAAACGCCACCGACGGCACTTGATTTCGACACCCGAGGACAGAGTTATAGCCGAAATACTACCACTGGTCAGATCATACGCGAATCAGTTTTTCCAGATTGCTAGTTTCGAACAAAAATTTCATTTGCCCAACCAAACCTCATTATTTTTCAATGAAATTTTCCACACCTCTAATACATCATATAGGCATCTAATTCAAGCCATTAAACCATTAAAAATTGGCCTGGAAATGGCCGAACATGGCAGGGGCAAAATCGGAAGTTTTTGCTTCTTACACCCAATGAAGTTCCTACTAATTACCCACCACTAATGCATCATTATAATCACTAAACCAACAATATAATCACCATCAATCATCACATCAGCAACAATAACCCAAGTGTGGGAATTCCAAGAGCCCACTATCACATTTTTACACCATACACAAGCTAACCAAATGCATGCATGAACTTAACAAGGTAAGATAGCTTCCAAACTTCAAGTTTTCAAGAGTGGATCATTACTTACTTTGGGTTGATGTTCAGCAGAATTTTCGGCCCTCTATTACCCCAGAAAAACCGTGATTTCCAGCCCTTGTTTGCAGCTCAAAATGATCCTCAAGTGTCAAGCTAGGTGTGGTGCAAGTTTGGTTAAATTTGGAGATGATTTGGAGTGGTTTTGAGTGAGATTAGTGAGCAGAAATTTTGTTGCAAATGAGTTAGAGAGAGGAGGGAGCTGGTCGGCAATGAGGAGAGAGAAGGTGGAGGGAAATCTGATTTCCTTTAGCTTCCAAGAGAAGGTGAAATAAGTGGTGGTAATTCACCCAAAAGTCAACTCTCATTAGGGACCGTTTGGTGCGATTACGGCTCAAATTTCTCGCGCGTTTGGTTCACTAGTGCACTGAACCTCCAATGCATTTATATTCATGTAAGTATTATTCACTCTTAATTGTCCCGAGATAAGGGTCTAAAGTCCCTCAAATAAAGTCGCGCGTGTGAAAACGCGTACCGTCAATTTTAACGCTATAACGCGAAACTTCCGAGAAATTCTTATAACGATTGTACTACTAACTATCACTTGAGTATTTATTCATAAGATTACCTATTTTAGGACCATAGTACAAGTCTCCAATACTCCAAGCTTATTGTGCTACTACGCGGATAAAATCTCCAAGCACTATTCACTATTTTTACTAAACGCGCTCCAGGAAATTAATTTTTGAAACGAATCATTTTAAAAATATAACGAAGTTATATTACCATGTATTTAGGTCTAATAAGACTAGAAAATATTCCTCGTGGCAAAAATCCAATTAAATAATTTATTAAGCCATAAATTAGGCATAAAATAATAGTTTTTTACGAGTCCTCACACAGTTTCCAATGCAACCTAGTCAAATCCTCAATTTACAGAACCAAAATCTAACTAGTCGGCTACTTAACCGCTCTGTACTGGAATGGTCATATCTCAGATTACAAAGGTCCGATTAAGGTGTTCTTAGAGGCGTTTAAAAGCTAAGTCAGAATACTAAAACTTTCATGTTTTGGAAAAAAGCTAAATCATTACGGATCCTAGTGAATAAACGTGATAAACTGGATAAACTGACCAAACGGACTACTGGGAAAAATCTTAAAACAGTAAGGGTATTTTGGTCTTTTCACGACCTACGTTGCTCCGATTGAGCTGAAATTTTGTAGGAACCTATAAAATACCATTATATACAACTTTTATGTTTTACCCTAAGGCCAATTCGGCCTCTAACATGCAGTAACAAAACCGGGCAGAAAGGAAGAACAATTTTCCAGAAATCTGGAATTTTCAGTTTTCAATGCAACCTTCCTTGATTTCTTACTTCCAACACTACCAAAACCCCTTATATAACCTTAATTACAACATATATGAATCATACATCAAGTTTGGCAGCAAGCCCTCAAACCCTAGTTCATATAATCAAAAGGGGAAAAACCCTCAAAACATGATAGCATCCATGATTCACCATAAATTTGAGTTACCAAGCTAATTTACACAAGATTGAAAGTAAAAATTAGGAAACTCATCATCCTTACCTTGATTAGTGTCCACCAAGTGTAGCCTTAGCTTTCCCCTTCACAATCTCACCAACACTTCACTAACTAAACACTCAAAGATGAGTTTAATCGGTTTATTTCCTTTGATTTCTCACTTTGTGGTTGGATTCAAGAAGAAATGGAGAAATCTTCCCTTGGTGTTTTTCCCTTCTTTCTCTCAGCCAAGGAGTGCAGAAATGAAGAGGAAAGTGCTAAATTTTGGAGATAAATAGAAAGACTAACTCTTGGTCAAGAAACTCTAGGTTGTTGCCACCACCACCTTTCATTTTTCTCTTTCTTTTCCTTGCTATTCTAGCCTTAGAATTCGGTCAAAGCAGCTGCCAATTAAGAAGATATTTTGCTCAAAAGTCAATAAGCTTGTATGGTAAAAAAAATGGTGGTCCAGTGGTGCGTTCAATCGGTAGTGCGCGGGACCCGCCGGTTCGCGCCGTTTTTCTTAAAAACACACGTATTAGGGTTTTTACTTCCCATTCACTAACCTTATATCATTGCTACTAATCACATATTATTTCTCACTTAAAAGTCTCTTTTAATCTCCAAATTAAATCCTTACTCTGTACCGAAAATTCATCCGGCGAAAAATCGCGAAAACCCTAATTTTGCTTCGATCTTGAAACCCAAAAGTAAAACCCTACTTTCTAGGTTTATTTGCACTTATTGTGGAAAGATTGGGTGGTAGGGCTTTAATAAATAATAATTTCCAAATAAATGGGTATTTTTGAGAAAAATACAAGAAATTTGCGAGTCCTCACAGAAACAGTGTATCGTACACCTTCATCCGGTAATCGTAGTGCCTTTGGTGCCATTACCGTAAAAAGAGGTCAAAAACTGTTTTTTCAGGGCCAAAGCTAATTGCATTTCCGCAATTTCTGGTTTCCTCTAATGCTTGTATATGCTTATGGAACCCTATTGGGGTTGTATTTGGCATTGGTTTATGACTCGTTATCGAGTCTCATTGTACTTGTTTGCATGTTCTAGGGCGTGACGGTGGTGCACGACGTTCTTTTGACGGAAGTGCATGAAACCTCATTTGCAAGCTTGGTGAGTGTACTACTCACTTGTGTGTGTTAATATATGGCTTTGATACTTGGACTTGGTGCTTGGAATGTTAATTGCTTGAAGTGAAAGTGCACTTTATCACTCTCACTTATATGCCTTATATCATTGTTAACATGTGATTGGAATGTTACACGAAGTGTTACTTGAAATGAAAGTACATGGCTTGGTGTCGTTTGGACGAGTATCCAACGACTACAATTGTTATTTTGAGCTCAACCCCATTGGTAGTTGATTGAATCGAGCCGGCGAGGGCTTGGTCGTGCCAATTAATGATCCTTGGGGAAATGTTATATGGAATCTTATAGTATGCGAGACTCTCGATTCCGGTTTACTCGAGTAATACCAAAGTGCAAGTGTTTGGAGTTCGGGCCCGGTAGGGGAATGTTAGGTGGAAGGAATGGAAGTAAAGTGGAGTCTACGGTTGGTTACTTTTGAATTGACGGAGAGTCAATGAAGTTTGATCAAGAAATGCAAACGAGGGAAAAGGGCTCTTGAGAGCCGCCCGTATCCTTTTATCACCACCGTTATTGTGTGCCTTTGTTCACTTTTGACGAATTGAAATGAAATCTTTATGCTTACATGAACTTGGTTGATTGAGTGATAGTCTCTCACTGGGCAAATAGCTCACCCCGTTCCTTTTGTTTTCCTTACAGGAATCTGACTGCTTTTGGAATGATTTTTGAATTGGTTGCCGAATGAACTCGATGAATATAGCTTTTGAAATGTATAGCTTATGAATTGAAACCTTAAATGTGCCTTTGAGGCCGTTTTCACTTTTCATTTGGCAATCGTACATGTATTAACTTTGGAGTGACTTTTGTGACGCCCCGAAAAAAAATGAGTTTGAGAACCCGGAAATTTTCTAATTTTCTAGGGTTTATTTTATTTAATCGCCCGCCTTTTCTACAGTTTCTTTATTAGAAAAATTCCCAAAATAAAGTTTATGAGCAAAAATAGTTTTAAAATGATATTTCTAGTATCGGTTAGTTTTTGAGAAATTAAGAGCGTATTTTGGACGTGGGACCCACGAGTGCGAAAAGTTCGGAAAAATTCGACCAATTAGGTTAAATTCCGGATACTGGTGTAAATTTATCGGATGTTAAGAGATAAATAGAGGGTGAGATTTGATTGATGTGAGAGGAAAAAAAAAAGATAGGATTGCATTAATGAAGGTGACAAGTGGCACCATTATATTGGATATGACTTATGACAACTATTCACCTTTTGGACTTATTTGACCCATTGATTAAATATCTCAAAATTACCACAAAAATCACTATTTCTTACCTCCTTGGTGGCCGGCCCTCTCTAGCAAAGAAGGAAGAGAAACTCTTCAAAATCTTGGCAACTATCTAGCTCAAATCCTCCAAAACACTTGCTTGATCTTGTTTCTACTCCATAACATCTCTCCATTTGGTGGTAGTGGTTAGTTTGGTGAAGTTTTTGGAGAAGCTAAGGTGTCCTACAACTCTCCCTCTCTTGTTTACTAGGTGAGTGGTGATTGAACTTCCTCCTACACTTAATGAAGCTTAACTTGTGCCTAGTGGTAGCTAAAGGGATGAATTTTGTGGTTTATTTCTTGCTTTTGGATGAATTGATGAAGTTTTCAATTTATTGGTGATTTTTCTGGTTTAATGTGATCATTATGTTGTGGCTATCTATGATGGTTGGAAATGATGGTTAATGACTCTAGTAGGTGTACATGATTGGTATTTGCAACCAATTTCTGGTTTGGAAGAAATTTCAGAAAACTAGGGTTCTTGAGGGGGGCATTCTGTCCGAAATTTTAGGTCCTAGATAGAGGCCGAATTGGCCATTTCTTAAAACATGATTACAGCATAGTGTAATTTGTAAACCTGCAATTACGGTTCTGGTTTGTTATTTGGCATATTTGACTTAGTTGTGCTGGGATTTGGACTGAGTGACCTTCTACATTGTTGTAGCCCTGGTTCTTAGCTTCGAAAAGGTGGGTCTTGGACCTCCATCCGATACTCGTAGTACCTTTGGTGCCATTACCGCAAAAGGACGTCAAAACTGTTTTTCTGGTTTTGAGCTTAACTTTCATTTCCGGACTTTTCCCTAGCTTGACTTGTACTAGTACTACTTGGAGCTTATTGAACGGTTATTGAATGAACTTATTTGTGTGATTTTGGGACTGGCTGAGGAAATAATGAAGCCTTGATGGCTGGGAAAGTAAGCAAATTTAGGGGAAGTGTTGTCCGAACTTTGAAAGGACTTGATTGCATTGAGTTTGTGATCTAAGACTTGGATTTGAGCAAGGCAATGTTATATGATGGATGATTTCTGAGCCATGGAGGTGAGTGACCTCAAACTATTTCTAAAGTTATTTATGAATCGTTTCCTGCATTATTTACTTTTGAATTGTTTCCAAAGTTACTTTCGAACCGCTTTCCCGCATTATTTACCTTTAAACTGTTTCCAAAGTTACTTTTGAACTGTTTTCTTGCATATCATGCGTGCTTGCATATGAGTGTCTTGATATTATTGATTTTGCTTTCAATGATTGTTAAAACGAGTTTTCTAGGCGAGTGTGTACTTTATCGCACTCGACCTAAATAAATATGAAATTTTCAATGATTAATGATTAAATGCTACTTGCGCATGAATGTAAGCCTTTTGGGCTGAACTGGCCATTGCCCCTTGTTACCGGTCGTCTCGAGCCAGAAGCGGACTCGGTCGGGCGACTAGGAACTTGGGTGAACGTTTCGGTATACTCGAGTATTACCTTGTAGGTTGGTGGAGCCTGGCCAAAAGCCAGGGACGGGGTGAATGAATGCACGAATGAAACCAAATGCAATGAAATGACAGGAGAACGAACGTATCCTTTTCATGAATGTTACTATCGCTTTCCATTGTAAATGTTTCGTGAATTATTGATACTCCATATTGAAATGACATCATTGAAATGAACTATTGTTAAACAGATTTGATTACTGATTTTACTGGTTACTCGCTGAGCTTCTAGCTCACCCCAAAAATGTTTTATTCCCCTCCACAGGGCTCAAGGCGAAGGAAGGGCTTGTAGTGTTTATTCATGGATTATATCATGTATGGACTGAATTTGGATTTCCTTTTGTGTAACCATTCATATTGGGATTGTCTTGAACGTTTAGAATTGATTGATTGGAAGTGTAATAGTCTAGTTTTGGACTTCCTCCTGTATACTAATTGTGATCAGGGATCAGAGTGGCGCTGCGGAAGCGTGGACGCTTCGCTTTTGATATGTAAAGTTTGGGAACCTTTGATGTATATTTGATATATATATATCTTGTATTTAATTAAGGACTGTAGTGAACGACTGAGTCCCGGCGAGAGCCGGGCAGGCGGCCCGCCGAACCCTCTGGTTCGCCTTAGGGGGAGGTGGGGCTGTGACAACTTTTATATGCCATTTTGGCTTGTAAACGCTAAATGTTACGTTGTATATGTATTTTTGATATTTGGTTGGGTTGCGGACAGGTTCGGTTTCCAAACGGCAAAAGAAAAAAATTTTGGCGAGGACTGCCTGGCCTGAATCCGGCCAGAAACTGGCCGGATTGTCGGCCGGATTGCCTGGCGAAATTTTGAATCCGGGCTGTTAGCTACTGGACAGTATCCGGCCAAGAATCCGGCCGGATTCCACTGTTCCAGGCACTATTCATTGTTTTCATTTTTTTATTTTTTTATTTTGGTACTTGTGGCTTGTCCGAGCGCGCTTTTACTTTCCCGAAACGTTTTAGATCGCGTGTAACTGCCCGTTAGTCCTGGCGAGAGCTGGGCAGGCAGTCCGCTAACCCCTTTGGTTCGCCTTAGGAGAAGGTGGAGCTGTCACAATTCCAATTCAAACTTGAAGTCTAATACAAACAATAAAAGTTGGAATAAAGGTACGAAGTCATTTTCATACATAAATATTCAATCTTACATCACAATTTCAAATTTACAATCACTTTCCCCAAAATGTACAACATCCAAAAGTGTCTAGTCAATTACAATCGAAACACTAATACAAAAGTGCCTCAAGACGGCATTTCTTTAACTTCTTCCATTCAGGTTCCTGTTAAGGAAAACAAACTAATGGGATTAGCCAATACTCAGTGAGGCCAAGAAAGTCATGCAAGCACGTAGTTCAAGTATCAATAACATTTATACCATAAATAAAGCGATAAAATCAAGTAATTCACGATTAACAATTAAACACACTTGAGTAGGATACGGGAGCTCTCAGGAGCTAATTTTCACATGCTTTGCCAAGGCTCGATCCAATACCCCCTCGTGATGACACTCCGTCATCCGGGTAGGTATTAAGTCCGTAGAAATTTCACTTAATACTTCCTCCATCCACCATTCCACCATCTCGGATCCGTAACCAAATACGCACGAAAAGGGCGATACTACACGAGTATGCCGAACTAGATCTCAGGAGATCAAGTTTTGTTTTTAAGAACATGCACGAAAAGGGCGATACTCCAAGAGTATGCCAAACAAGATCTCAAAAGATCAAGTTGTGTTTTGTAATAATCCCATGGTTCATCAAGCTTCTCGACCAAGCCCATACTGGCTCGAGTCGCAAGATTAGCCAATGATATTTGGGCGTCCCGATAAGTCGAGGAGGTTCACTCCACTCGACAACACGACACACACGACAACACGACATGCACACGCAAATGAGTATATTTTGCCTACGAGATTCACTCCAATCGACTTTGAAAATCATGTTTAATGCAAGTAAAATTTGAGTAAAGGAGAGCGAGTGTGATAAAGTACACACTCGTCTCACCAAGTGATATTCACATATATAAGCAGATAAATCAAGTAAACACAACAAGTCATGCACTTGACACTCACCAATTCAAAATAAGTAAGCAAACAAAGCTTTAGGTGTCCGCACCGAGATTCCCTTCGAAATCTCCTTGAGCGCCTGGACAATTCACAAATATTTCTCACTCACAACCACGTATTAATCAAGAAAGAAGGCACACTTAATTTGACTAGTTGATACCTCAAACACGAACCTTAACCACTCAAAACAAAGGTTCAAAAGTGAGGATTCATTAACACAAGAAAAACAAATTTCCTTCACGAAATCGGTTTAGAAACGAACAATCATTATCAAAGGGTAGAGAAAAGTTTCCAAAAACTCATTTCTCATCAAGTTCAAAAATTTCAGATTTGAGGTGCAATCTTTGAAAAATCGTATCTTATACTCCGTAGGTCCAAAATTGGAACACTTGTACCGTTGGAAACTACTTCCAAAGTACTAAAAGTTTCTAGAAGACACTTTTTCGTGATTCTAAATGGAAGATACTCAAATTTTGGTTTAAAACTACTGACTTGCACTTCCAAGACAGATTCAGGGTTGGATTTCGGCAAACTTTAAAAATTTGGAAAAATTCACAAAATGTGAACTAGTCTCTGAAATTTGAAACTCAATTAGAGTTACAATCAAAGTTTAAAAAAAAACAAACGGAACTAAAATCGGAGTTTCGGGCATCAAGATATAGCAGTCCAAAATTAGCTAAAAATAAAGACAGATTACACATTTTCCAGATTTGGAAAAATGACTTTGGACCATCATTTGGGTATCGAAATGGTCTTGAATTGACACCAAAATTGGTACAACTCAACTTCCATATGAGGAATACTCCTCTTCCAAATTTCATTTGAAAATTCACACGGGAAGGTAGTGTACCGAACTACCAAAATTCAAGAAAATCCCAAGACCAATCTGTCTTTTGCTTTCTTCTTCCTTTTTCAAACATTTTGTCCAACGCAAATGACTCAAATCTGGCTCATTTATGAAAAAAAAGTCCAAGAAACGTCCAATACACTTTTGGTGGGTGATTGACATCAAAATTTGCAAAATAACAAGTCCCAATTCGAGCTAAGCCATTCGACTAGCCACAATTAGGGTTTTCTATCACTGGTGCGGTTCTGTAATTTGGCCATAAGTCAATCATTTCAACTTGGAATTGGGCATGATTGGTGGTGTTGGAAACTACATTCAACAAGCTACAATTCATCAGAAGAAAGAGCTTTGAAATTGAGTTCGTAGCTAGCTCAAATTCAAGCAACAATTTCCAGCACATCACTGACTCTCGAGCAGAGCAACAAAACAGAACAGGTAAATTTGAAGAATTGGTACGGCTCACTCAAGTCAAATTAGGGGATCCATTTTATACCTTTGGAAAACTGGAAGTGTCTAGTTTCAAATGCCACAAACAGCACTTGATTTCAATGCCTGAGCAGATAGATATGCTCAATCAAAAATCACTGCCAGGAGACCCCTGTTATGCGATTTCCAATTTTGTTCTTGTCCAAAACTAAACTTTTATCTCAACCAAATCAAGTGATTTTCTGTGGAAGCTTTCCACACAACCTATACAAGATATCTACAACAAATTCAAGGTCATTTGATTACAAAAAAAAAAAAACCAAACCAAGGGCTTTGCAAAAACAGGGCAGAATCGGCTAAGCTTCTCTTGCAACTTTCTTTTGATTTTCTTTCCACTTTTCCAACTTATATCTACTTGTTTAACACTTAATCAACATAAATAACAACCATAATCATCATATCAAACCAACATGTCCATTGTGGGATTTCATAGAGCCCACTCAAGTGATTTTCAACTAACCAAAGTTACCCATATGAATCTACAAGCTTCCAAGTCCAATCTAACTCACAAAAATCAAGTTTCAAAGGTTGGATGATTTACTACCTCTTGATTGATGAAACATCAGAAATTTTGGTCACCTCAAAGCTCCAAGAATCCATGGAAATGGTGCTCTCTTCCTAGCCCAAGTGAAGCTCCAAGTTGTTATGAGTTTGTGTGACAAAATTTGAAGTGAAAAGGTGCAAGATTTGAGTGAAATGAGATGAAGTTTTTGGTTCCTCTTCTCCTCCAAGTTTCGGCCAGCAAGAGAGGGTGAGAGAGAGTGAAAATCTGATATGGGAAGCTTCTCATGGAAGCTTGATGGTTGGTGGCCTTTTTGGCACAAAAGTCAACTCTTACTGGTGCGCATACGCCCGCGTTTCGTGTCCGATTCCTCTCGGGTTTGTTTCACTTGTGCTCTAAGCCTCTAATGCACTTCCTTTAACACTATTATTATCCACTCTTAGTAGTCTAAAGTAAATTTCTAAAGTCCTTCAATTAGTCGCACGCGTGAAAATGCGAACTTCAGACTCGAGCGCGATAAAGCGCAATTTCTAAGAAATTCTTGTAACGATGATATAACTAACCAATACTCGGGGTAATTAATCATAAAAAAATACCTATTTTAAGACTAAGGCATGAGTTCTCAAATCTCTAAGGTCACTGTACTCTCAAATCGAATATTGCCTCCAAACGCGCATTCACTATTTCTTACTAAACGAGCTTCCGAAAATTAAATTTATTAACGGGACATTTTAAAAATATATGCAAGTCATAGTTTCATGTAAATGGTTTTAAAATGGTTGAAATAAATTATTCGGGGAAAACAGGTGAATAAATAATTAAATAAGCTAGTAATATACGATAAAATAAGAAAATTTTCGGGTCCTCACATCCTCCCCTCCTTAAAAAGAATTTCGTCCTCAAAATTCACACTTAGAATAATAGTCATACCCCTTAATAGTCACGCTTATCAGGTCAATCAATAACTTACACTCTGCAACCCATATCTCACAATTTCTATTCACCCAATTAGCAGTCAAACTTTGATTCTAACTCATAAATTTAGGGTTTTGCAAATGTGTGTATCGTACTATGGTCACTTAGAACCTTAACTAAACAATAGAAAGCAAGAATCATACCTTCAATGACCTTAGCGGGATTGGGAACCTGCTGATAATCTAATGCATAAACCCTAGCCGGCGCTTTAGATCAACTTCCTCCAACACTAGACTGTTTCGATACCGACTTGTCTGGCCGTTGAGCACTACCTCCTTCCTTTGGTATACTCAGACAATTCGCGATCTGATGTTCAGTGCTGCCACAATACAAACACTTTCCCGATTTCTTCCAGCACTCATTCTCTGTATGGTTAGGCTTATGACAATAACCACAAATAACTTAAGGAGCCACAGCCTGACCACTTGGAGGTATCTCCCTCGGTTGACCTCGTCCATTGTGGCCTCCTCTTGATTGAGTCCTTTTTGGTGTATTAGATGTCTCTACTCCTCCCGTTCCTTTTTCTTTTTTAGAAGGTGGGGCACCCTTATCTACTTGTCCAAGACGATGACTAGGAGTGCCCCTTTTCTTGGCATGAAAATCCTTAACTTGTAGCCTTGCACTTTCGACTCTCTACGCCTTCTCTAGGGCTTCGGTGAAAGTAGAGATTTGGGCCGCTGCTAACCCCTCTTGAATCTCCACGTTAAGTCCCTGTACAAATCACCTTATCCTTCTCCTCTCAGTGGCTTCCAATTCCGGGACGTACCTAGAAAGTTTAGTAAATTTTCCCTCATACTCAGCCACGCTAGAGGCCCCCTGCTTCACTTTTATGAATTCGTCCTCCCGTTTCTCTTGAACCAAGGGCGGGAGAAACTTCTCATTAAACTTTCCTAAAAGGTTTTCCCAGGTCTAAGGGGTTTGTGCTCTTTCCCATTTTCCCCTTATCATATCCCACCATGCACGTGCTGCACTCTCAAACTGAAAGACAGCAAAAGTCACTCGCCTCTCCTCCTCATAATCTAGGGCGGCGAAAATATTTGTCATTCTTTCTAGCCAATTCTCCGCTAATTTGGGGTCAGGTCCTCCAATAAACTTAGGCGGATTAAACTTCAGAAACCTCTCCAAGTCTCAATCTTCCCCTCTATCCTGTTCCCCAGGTTGGTTAAGTGGCCCTGGTCCCTGTCTCTCAGTTAATCGTTCTAGGATATCAGTCATCCTATTAATGGCAGTAGCCACTTGGTTACCCTCTACATACATTCTCTTGTCCCTGCGTCGGCCCAGTTGCCGATCCCTGGTCATCCCCGTGAGGTTGGGTTTGTGTAGTCCCTCGCCCACGACCTCGACCACTCCTTCGTCCGTCCATAATTCTAATGGTGCCTAGTGCAAAAATAAAAGTGATAACGCGAGGAAATACTCAAAACAAGAGTCAATCGAGAAACATTGAAAATAACAATAATTTACATTCATTAACACTTTAAAGTTCATACAATTAGCAAGTTATGGGGGAATTACAAAAATATTGCACATAGGTGCCACAAAAGTACTTTTAGTCACATACGACTAAATTAAAGTCAAGTGCCTCAAAAGTAGGCCACACAGTCATACAAAAATACAATGGCCTTGGCACTAACATCACCCCAGCTAATTCTAACTGTGACACCCCACTTCTCCCTAAGGCGAACCAAAGGGTATCCGCGGAACGCCTGCCCAGCTCTTGCCAGGACTCACTACAATCCACAATTCAAAAGCTCGAAATACTTCAAATAACTTCAATATATAATTAAAGTACTCCAAAATATTGCATGCTTACAATTGGTTAGCTTTCAAGCTTAATACAATCCAAGAGAATATGTACTACAACCATCCGCTATAATACGACTTAAGGTCTTCAAAAGAAAACAATCTAGTACCATTCACGAGCACTCTTGGTCTCGAACCCTGTTAAGGAAAACAAAAATGTGGAATGAGCTACATAGGCCAGTGAGGTTCCAAGACACTCTAATAGTTCTAATAAATCAAGTAATTTGAGCATACCACATGTATGGTTCAAGGTTGCATATTTGGCACCTTAACATGAGATAGTTATCATTGTACGAG
Source organism: Coffea eugenioides (assembly GCF_003713205.1). Lineage (NCBI taxonomy): Eukaryota > Viridiplantae > Streptophyta > Magnoliopsida > Gentianales > Rubiaceae > Coffea > Coffea eugenioides. The sequence continues at coordinate 26,086,812 of NC_040043.1, forward strand.
TAATTTGAGCATAACATAAGCATGGTTCAAGGTTTCACATTGGCACATTTACAATAAGACAGTTTTCATGATACAGAAATAAACACATACTGAAGGATACGGTGTTCCAGTGGAACCATTTCGGTCAACTTCACCTTATAACTCCTTGTCCCCTCGGTTTGTCTGGCCATCACCTTATCCCTCCAGTGATAGTACTCGAGTATACCGAAACGGTGTCCCAGGGTTCCAACCTACCTGACCGAGCCCAGTCCTGGCTCGAATAGGTTAGTAACCAAGGGCAGGGCCCAGTTCAGCTTAGAGCTTACAACATGCACAAGTAATCAAGTAAATCGGTGAACAGTAAAAATTTATCATTTTAGTAGGTCGAGTGAGATAAAGTATACACTCGCCTTAAAACGGTGGCCGATTTCATATGAGCAATTATGATTAACACTTAACACTTAAACACATAAGCAATATGCGGTAATTTCATATGAACATGCAATTTACGATAATCAAGTAATCAAGTAAGTAGGTAATCAAGTAAATCGATAAACGGTAAGTAGTCACGGTTAACGGTAAACGGTAATAGTTCACGGTTAATTTGAAGACATTTATCATTTTAGTAAGTCGAGTGCGATAAAGTACACACTCGCCTTAAAATGGTGGAAAAGTTCATAGAAGCAATTATCGGTAACACTTAATAGTTAAACACATAATGACCATGGAGTAAACATGTCATAAAACTATTCAAATCACGTAGTCTTATATGGAACACTCACCTATTCAAAACAAGTGAGTAAGTGCTCAAACAAGTGTTTAGGCGTCAGATTCGAGTTCCTCTTGAAGGTCCCCTTGAGCGCCTGAGCAAATAATAATGAACTATTACACATTATCGCTTAAAACCCCTAATTATCAAGGAAGATTGCACTCATGTACAATCTAAGAAGATATCCTAGAATGAGCCTTAATTTCTCGCAAATCGAGGCTCGAAGTGGGGTTTTAATAATACAAGGAAAATCTGATTTTCATCTTGAAATCAAGTGTAAAACGGTCAAGCAATCTTGAAGGAAAAAGGTGAGTTCTAAAAACTCAATTTCCTTTAAGTTCGGAAATTTCAGTTTTGACAAGTAATCTTTGAAAAATCGTATTTCATTCTCTGTAAATCCAAAATTGGAAACCTTGGTACCGTTGGAAACTACTTCCAAAGTACTAAAAGTTCCTAGAAGGCATTTTTTCATGATTCCAAATTGAAGGCATTCAAATTTTGGCTTCAAGTTTCTAATTTGAACTCCCAAGACAGCTTTGGAGTTGGTTTTCGGCAAATTTCAGAAATTCGGCAAAATTTGCGAAATGTGAACTAGCCTCTCAAATTTGAAACTAAATTAGAGTTACAATCAAATTTTAAAACAAAATAAATGAAACAAGAATCGAAGTTTTGAGCGCCAAGATATAGCAGCTCAAACTTGGCTAAAAATTCCTCATTGATCAAGAATTTTCAGATTTGAAACATGAACTTTGGGACTTTAGTTGGGTATTGAAATAGACTCAGAATGGCACCAAATTTGGTAGTATTACTCTACCATATAAGGGATATTCCTCTGTCAAATTTCATATAAAAATTCATTCGGGAAGTCAGTTAACAAAGCCACTAAAGTTTCAAGAATTTCCAAGGCAAATCTGCCTTGTACTTCAGTTTTCCTTTTTCAAACATTTGGCCAATGAAATCTTCTCAAACATGGTTCATTTATGAAGATAAGGTATAATAAACATCCAAGATATGTTTGATAGGTGATTAACACCAAGGATTTCGAATAACAAGTCCCAAATCAAGATTAGCTATAAATCAGTCCAGAATTAGGGTTTTCTTTCACAAAGACAGCTCTGAAATCCGGCCACAATTCAACTCAGAATTGAGCTTGGTTAGTGGCTTTGGAAACTAAATTCATAAGGTTACAATTTCTCAGAAGGAATCGTTTTAAAATTCTGTCCATAACTAGCTCAAATTTGAGCATCAAGTCGCAGCTCAAAACAAGGCTTCCAGTACAGATGAGAAACAGAATAGGAAATTTTACAAGGTTGGTACGGCTCACTCATATGGAATCAGGGCATGAATTTTATACCATTGAAAAACTGGAAGTGTCTAGTTTCTAATGCCACAAACGGCACTCGATTTCGATATCGGAGCAAAGAGTTATGGCCGAAAGAAAACCACTGCTAGAGAGGCTCGGGTTACTTTTCCAGTTTTGCTACATTTTCGAAATCTCAACTTTTGGCTAACCAATTTGGATGATTTTTGGTGGAAACTTTCCACACAACCCACACAACATATTTACATCAAAATCAAGTCAATTGAACCACAAAAAAGTGCACTAATGGTCACGGAAAAACAGGGTCAGAATCGTCACTTTTGCCCATCTCACTTCCTTTGAGTTTTCTTTCACAACACAACTTATTTTCACTAGATTAAGCACTAATCCAACATAAATAACATCAAATCTCATCAAATCAGTTCATCAAGCCATTTTGGGATTTCATAGAGCCCACTCACAAGATTTCCAACAATATAAAGCTACCCACATGAATCTATGAGCTCACAAGTGTAATACAGCTTATATAAACCAAGATTCAAGAGCTTGATCATCATTTACCTCCTTAGATGGCTAGAGCAGAAATTTTCGGTCACCTTAAGCCCAAGAAAACCGTAAGAAACAAGCTCCTTGCCTAGCTTAAGTTGATCTCCAAGTGGTTTGCAAGTTGTGTGTAAATTTTGGAGTAATTTGATGAAGAAATAAAGTAAGAAAGTGAAGAGCTTTGGTTCCTTCTTCCTCCTCTTGGATGGCTGGCTGCTATGAGTGAAGAGAGAGATTGTGTTTGCTGAAAATGAAGCTTCCTTGAGATGCTTAAGTGTGTGGCAAAAAATGTTTCAAAAGTCAACTAGGAATAGTGCGCGTTCGCACGCGTTTTGTTCCTGATTCCTCTCAGGTTTGTTTCACTTGTGCACTAAACCTCCAATGCACTTTCTTAAATATTATAATTATTCACTCTTAATAGTCTAGAATAAATTCCTTAAATCTCCAATTAACCGCTCCATCTCGATATACGCGAACTTTCGATTTGCACGCGTTACGGTGAAACTTCCAAGAAATTCTTATAACGATAGTATAACTAACCAATACTAAGGTAATAAATCATGAAAATAACTATTTTAGAAATAAAAACATGAGTCCTCACATGAGTCTAGTATTAATTCCTCAAATCTCCAATTAATTTGTACCAGCGCGTCTTTCAGAAAACTTTTGACGCGCGCACGGTATACGCTTAATTTTAACTCACTCACATCTAATTTCTCAATTAACTTTTCTTAGTCTACTACTGGTCATTCTTAATTCTCCAAGACTAATGTACTCTCGGATCGAACATAGTCTCGAAAAACGTGTACTCCTTATTTCTCGCTAAACGAGCTCTAGAAAAATTAATTTTACTAACGAGACGTGTTAAAAATATAATTGAGACATTATTCCATGTAAATAAATTTAAAATGATTGAAATAAATTATTTATAGAAAATGGGTGAGTAAATAATTAAATAAACCAGAAAAATAAAATAAAATAAAAATAAGAAAATTCGGGTCCTCACACTAACTATATCAGTCAAAAAGGTCTATCACTCTGGATCTAGTCCATAGTAGGGCTACCAGGTGGAATCTCCTCCTCAGGATCCTCCTCCGGATCCTCCTCCTGAGCCGGACTCTGGATAATGTCCATCACCTCATCAACCAACATACTAGTATCTGCTAAGATCCCAGAAGCCCGATCTCGGACCTCCTCACCTAACCTAGTAAGTCGAGCCCTAGTTCTCTTAAACTCATCACGAATGACCTCAGCAGTAGCCACCTCGCCTGCCAATACCTCCTCAAGCTCGGCAATCCTTTCACCATCTGGCTCAGCTCCTCCACTTCCTGGAGTAGATCTCGGTTGGTGTTCACCAACTGACGACACTCGTCGTCAAGGGCTAGTACAAGGTGATTCGGGTATGCATACGTCAACCTACACGGACATCGAGGATACCTAGTAGCGGGCGAATAGCGCATGTGAGCTCCTCCACCAAGAGCTCGATAGTAAATAGGTCTAGGGGCTCTACATGGCCATTGACATGACCATTCCCATTAGCAGCCGGTTCCCCATTTCCATTTTCCATCCCTGCAAAACAACCATAATTTTTGAGGTCAGAAACTTAAAGTCACTAAAACGCTCAAACATCGCTTAGGAAATAACTAAGTTATCTCATTCTTACTCTCAAGGCTAAAGTCTCTAACACATTTCCCCGAATAGATCTCTAAACCTAGGCTTTGAATTTCATCCTTACAAGTAGTCACTTAACTTTCCAACAAGTCCCACAGTACGGTATCCTAAACTTTTAGCCTAAGACACACTACAAAGATCTGAAGCCTAGGCTCTGATACCAACTGTGACGCCCCCACTTCTCCCAAGGGCGAACCCAAGGGTATCCGCGGGACGCCTGCCCAACTCTCGCCAGGACTCGAGACAATTTTAATTCAAACTTGAAGTCTAATGCTAACAATGAAAGTCGGAATAAAGGTACGAAGTCATTTCCATACATAAATATTCAATCTTACATCACAATTTCAAACTTACAATCACTTTTCCCAAAATATACAACATCCAAAAGTGTCTAGTCGATTACAATCGAAACACTAATACAAAAGTGCCTCAAGTCGGCATTTCCTTAACTTCTTCCATTCAGGTTCTTGTTAAGGAAAATAAACTAATGGGATGAGCCAATACTCAGTGAGGCCAAGAAAGTCATGCAAGCACGTAGTTCAAGTATCAATAACATTTATGCCATAAATAAAGCGATAAAATCAAGTAATTCACGATTAACAATTAAACACACTTGAATAGGATACGGGAGCTCTCAGGAGCTAATTTCCACATGATTTGCCAAGGCTCGATCCAATACCCCCTCGTGATGACACTTCGTCATCCGGGTAGATATTAAGTCCGTAGAACTTCATTTAATACTTCCTCCATCCATCATTCCACCCTCTCGGATCCGTAACCAAACACGCACGAAAAGGGCGATACTACACGAATATGCCGAACAAGATCTCAAGAGATCAAGTTTCGTTTTTAAAAACACGCACGAAAAGGGCGATACTTCACGAGTATGCCGAACAAGATTTCAAAAGATCAAGTTGTGTTTTGTAATAATCCCATGGTTCATCAAGCTTCTCGACAAAGCCCATGCCAGCTCGAGTCGCAAGATCGGCCAATGAGATTTGGGCGTCCCCATAAGTCGAGGAGGTTCACTCCACTCGACAATATGACACACACGACAACACGACATGCACACGTAAATGAGTATATTTTGCCGATGAGATTCACTCCAATCCACTTTGAAAATCACGTTTAATGCAAGTAAAGTTTTGAGTAAAGGAGAGCGAGTGCGATAAAGTACACATTCGTCTCACCAAGTGATATTCACGTATATAAGCAAATAAATCAAGTAAACATAATAAGTCATGCACTTGACACTTACCGATTCAAAATAAGTGAGCAAACAAAGCTTTAGGTGTCCGCACCGAGATTCCCTTCGAAATCTCCTTGAGCGCCTGGACAATTCACAAATATTTCTCACTCACAACCACGTAGTAATCAAGAAAGAAGGCACACTTAATTTGACTAGTTGATACCTCAAACACGAACCTTAACCACTCAAAACAAATGTTCAAAAGTGAGGATTCATTAACACAAGAAAAACTAATTTCCTTCACCAAATCGGGTTAAAAACGATCAATCATTATCAAAGGGTAGAGAAAAGTTTCCAAAAACTCATTTCTCAACAAGTTCAAAAATTTCAGATTTGAGGTGAAATCTTTGAAAAATCGTATCTTATACTCCGTAGGTCCAAAATTGGAACACTTGTACCGTTGGAAACTACTTCCAAAGTACTAAAAGTTCCTAGAAGACACTTTTCCGTGATTCTAAATGGAAGATACTCAAATTTTGGTTTAAAGCTACTGACTTGCACTTCCAAGACAGATTCAGGGTTGGTTTTCGGCAAACTTTAAAAATTTGGAAAAATTCACAAAATGTGAACTAGTCTCTGAAATTTGAAACTCAATTAGAGTTACAATCAAAGTTTAAAAAAAAACAAACGGAACTAAAATCGGAGTTTCGGGCATCAAGATATAGCAGTCCAAAATTAGCTAAAAATAAAGACAGATTACACATTTTCCAGATTTGGAAAAACGACTTTGGACCATCATTTGGGTATCGAAATGGTCTTGAATTGACACCAAAATTGGTACAACTCAACTTCCATATGAGGAATACTCCTCTTCCAAATTTCATTTGAAAATTCACACGGGAAGGTAGTGTACCGAACTACCAAAATTCAAGAAAATCCCAAGACCAATCTGTCTTTTGCTTTCTTCTTCCTTTTTCAAACATTTTGTCCAACGAAAACGACTCAAATCTGGCTCATTTACCAAAAAAAAGTCCAAGAAACGTCCAATACACATTTGGTGGGTGATTGACATCAAAATTTGCAAAATAACAAGTCCCACTTCGAGCTAAGCCATTCGGCTAGCCACAATTAGGGTTTTCTATCACTGGTGCGGTTCTGTAATTTGGCCATAACTCAGTCATTTCAACTTGGAATTGGGAATAGTTGGTGGTGTTGGAAACTACATTCAACAGGCTACAATTCATCAGAAGAAATCATTTTGAAATTGAGTTCTTAACTAGCTCAAATTCAAGCAACACGTCCCAGCACATCACTGACTCTCGAGCAGAGCAACAAAACAGAATAGGTAACTTTGAAGAACTAGTACGGCTCACTCAAGTCGAATCAGGGGATGCATTTTATACCATTGGAAAACTGGAAGTGTCTAGTTTTAAATGCTGCAAACGGCACTTGATTTCGACATCTAAGCAGAGATATATGCTCAATCAAAAATCACTGCCAGGAGACCCCTGTTACGCGATTTCCAGTTTTGTTCTTGTCCAAAACTCATCTTTTTTCTCAACCAAATCAAGTAATTATCAGTAAAAACTTTCCATACAACCTATACAACATATCTACAACAAATTCAAGATCATTTGACCACAAAAGAAATCGAACCAAGGGCTCTGCAAAAATAGGGCAGAATCAGCTAAGCTTCTCATGCAACTTTCCTTTGATTTTCTTTCCACTTTTCCAACTTATATCTACTTGTTTAACACTTAATCAACATAAATAACAACCATAATCATCATATCAGACCAACATGTCCATTGTGGGGTTTCATAGAGCCCACTCAAGTGATTTTCAACCAACCAATGTTTCCCACATAAAGCTACAAGCTTCCAAGTCCAATCGAACTCACAACAATCAAGTTTCAAAGGTTGGATGATTTACTACCCCTTGGTTGATGAAACTTAGAAATTTCGGTCACCTCAAAGCTCCAAGAAACCGTGGAAATGGTGCTCTCTTCCTAGCTCAAGTGAAGCTCCAAGTTGTTATGAGTTTGTGCGACAAAATTTGAAGTGAAAAGGTGCAAGATTTGAGTGAAATGAGATGAAGTTTTTGGTTCCTCTTCTCCTCCAAGTTTCGGCCAACAAGAGAGGGTGAGAGAGAGTGAAAATCTGATATGGGAAGCTTCTCATGGAAGCTTGGTGGTTGGTGGCCTTTTTGGCACAAAAGTCAACTCTTACTAGTGCGCGTATGCGCGCGTTTCGTGCCCGATTCCTCTCGGGTTTGTTTCACTTGTGCACTAAACCTCTAATGCACTTCCTTTAACACTATTATTATCCACTCTTAGTAGTCTAAAATAAATTTCTAAAGTCCTTCAATTAGTCGCACGCGTGAAAACGCGAACTTTCGACTCGAGCGCGATAAAGCGTAATTTCTAAGAAATTCTTGTAACAATGATAAAACTAACCAATACTAGGGTAATTAATCATAAAAAAATACCTATTTTAAGACTAATGCATGAGTCCTCAAATCTCCAAGGTCACTGTACTCTCAAATCGAATATTGCCTCCAAACGCGCATTCGCTATTTCTTACTGAACGAGCTTCCGAAAATTAAATTTATTAACGGGACATTTTAAAAATATATGCAAGTCACAGTTCCATGTAAATGGTTTTAAAATGGTTGAAATAAATTATTCGGGGAAAACAGGTAAATAAATAATTAAATAAGCCAGTAATATACGATAAAATAAGAAAATTTTCGGGTCCTCACAGATGAACTTGGTGGTTTTTCTTCTCTCTTTTCCTCTCCAAACTCACGGCCAAGAAGATGAAGAAATGAAGGAAAATTGTGGCTAGAGGAAAGATAGGAAGGAAGAAAGTTTCATAGTCAAAGGTTGCATGGATGACCAACACTTGGCAAGCCACCAATTTTCCTCTTGTTTTTGTTTCTTTTCCTCTTGTTTTTGGTCAAGAATTTCGGCTAGGCTTAGGGTTAAATTAGGGTACGATAAATGATAGGAAAATAAGAAGATTAGAGTAAGAAAGTATTGGTCAAGTGGTGTACTCAACTGATAACAAACGGCGCGAGTCGATTCAAGCCTATTTCTTTAACTCGTTTGTACTTTTGTTTTAACTTATTATTCACTAATATACTCTTAGCACTTTTAATCACATACTTACTTCTACTTAATACCTGCTTTTATCCACCGAATTTAGTACACACACCTCACCAATTGATCACACTACCACAAAGCACCAATACCCTAGCATACACTAACTATAAAAGTAAAAGTAAAACTCTCAACTCGATTATTTATTATACCTACTAAGGCAAGTAATATAGTATTAAGGAAATTATAAATTAACTTATTCAAGAATAAAGGAAATTATAAGAAAATATAAACGAATTTGCAAGTCCTCACACCACCTACCATCTTCCTTCCAAAAGCCGAGAGAAAGAGAGAATTTGGAAGAAATGTGGCTGGTTTCTTCACTTACCAGCTTCGACTGAGATAGGGAAAGTGACGCAAGGAAGGAAAAGGGAGAGCTTGGAGGAAACGGAGCAAGGAAAGTGGGCAGCTTGCAACTGTCGAACCCATAATTGCCCTAATATTTTCCTAGGGTTTTCCCCCTTAAATTTTATGTTTTCTGCATTTTCTGGCCTAGGAATATTTTATTGGTGGATTTTATGAGTAATTATAGTTTTTAGATGATTTTTCTAGCATTGGGTAGTTTTTGAAAAATTACGGATAGATTATGGATGTGGGCCCCACTAGTGCGGAAAGTTCGGAAAAATTCGGCCAATAAGGTTAAGTTTCGGATACTGTGAAAAATTTATCGGGTGTTAAGAGATAAGTAGAGTGTGTGATATGATTGATGTGAGAGAAAAAAAAGTGATAAGAGTGCATTAATGGAGTGACATGTGTCACACAACCATTGGTTGGACTTTGTTGGCAACTATTCACACTTTTGACTTTTGACCAAATTGAGTAAATATCTTGAAAAATTGCTCAAAAATCACCATTTTCTTCTCCTTCATGGCCGATTCTTCCTTGAGCAAAGAAGAAAGAAATTCTTCAACTTTCTAGTTTCCATTTCACTCAATCTTCCAAAACCAACCACATAACTTAGATTCTACTCCATAAAAACCTTTCTTCTAGTGCTAGTAAGTAGTTGGGGAAGTTTGTTTGAAGAGCTAAGGTGTCCAACATCTCCCTCTCTCTTGATTTCTTGGTAAGTGATGCTTGAACACCCTCCTATATCTAATGATGTTGAATTTATGCCTAATGGTGGCTTAAGTGAGCGATTATGTGTGTTATTTCTTGATTTGAAGTGAATTGGTTGAGTTTTTTTATTTTTTGAGGAATTTTCTGGTTTCATATGTTCTTGATGGTGTGGTTGTTTTTGATGGTTGGTAATAAGGGGCTTTGACTCTAGTAGATGTGACTTGTTGATAAATGCAATCAATTTTGGATTTGGATTGAATTGAGAAATGTTAGGGTTTCAAAACCCCTAATTCTGTTCGGTTTTGGATCATAGGGTTAGAGGCCGAATTGGACTTTGCTCAAAACATGAAAGTTGTAGGTATTGATGAGTTTGAAGTGCCTGCAAAATTTCAGGGCATTTGGAGTAGTGTAGAGTGAGTTATGCCGTTTTTTCTGTTGCTGTTCTGGGTGAACAGAATGTGCGAACTGCACTTGTAATTGGCCATTTTGACTGGAATCGCTTTGGATTTTGATGATGGTGTCTTCTGATGAAATGTAGATTGATGTCTTAGATATTATATGCCTTTGGAATCAATGCATTTGGACCTGTGTAGGCTGAGATAGACGAATTACAGTTTTGTGTGATTTGGGAACCTGCAATTACGGTTCTGGCTTGGTTTTCTGCATTTTTGACCCAGTTGTGCTAGGATGTGGACTGAGTGGCCTTCTACATTGTTGTAACCCTGGCTCTTAGCTTCGCGATGGTGGGTCTTACGCCCTCATCCGATAAGCGTAGCGCATTTTGTGCCATTACCGCATTAGGAGGCCAAAACTGTTTTTGTTGTTGGGACAAATGAGTTCCATTTGCTGAAATTTCTGGTTTGCTATTATGCTTGTTTATGCATATGAAACCCTATTGGGGTTGTTATTGACTTGGCTTTGTGACTCGTTATCGAGTCTTATGGTAATTGTTTACATGTTCTAGGGCGTGACGTTAGTGCACGACGTACTAGGGACGACGGTGCATGAAACCTCACTTGCTTAATTGGTGAGTATACTACTCACTTGGATTTATAATGTGGCTTTGCTATATGTGATTGTGATGCCTTGAAGGCTTGTTTGGCTATTGGAAATGATTAGGGTGAGGGTGTACTTGACCGCCCTCATTCCTTTTATTCTTGTGACCGATTGTTTACCGTTTCACTGTATTACTGTACTGCTATATGAATTCTTGGATTTCATTCATGGCAATTGTTTGGGTGTTGGTTGGACGAGTATCCAACGGCCCTACTGTACTGAGCTCGACCCCGTTGGCATTCACTTGAATCGAGCCAGCGAGGGCTTGGTCGTGAAAATTGACTAGCCACGGGGACTGAAATGGGGAATCTTGTGGTAATGAGACCCTTGGTTCCGGTGTACTCGAGTATCACCTAAAGTTACTGCTTCGAGTGCGGGCCCGGTTGGGGTATGATGGGTGGAAGGAATGGAAGTGAAGTGAAGTCTACGGTTTGGTACTTTTAACATTGACGGAGGGTCAATGAGGTTGGATCAAGAATGTAAACGTGGAAAGGGGCTCTTGAGAGCCGTCCGTATCCTTTTACCGATTTGTTTTGCTTCTTATTTGAATACTTGACATGAACGATTATGCTTAAGTGATTTTGGTGGATTGTGTGATAGTTGCTCGCTGAGCTTTAGCTCACTCCGTTCCATTTGTTTTCCTTACAGGAAAATGATCACTTTTGGAAGCTCATACTTGTTGGTTGCCAAATTGAGCCATGTATATGTTGATTTTGAATAGCTCTTTGCATGAAACCCTAATGTGTATTGGGTTCATCTTTTGAATGGCAAACCGAATATGTGTATCCCTTATGTATAGTTTTTGACATGCTAATGTGGTTGTAAATGTTGAATTTTAGTGTATGGATGTTTGGTTGATGTTTGGTTGAACTTCGGAGCGAATCGGTTTGCGAACGGCAAAAGAAAAATTTTTGACGGAAAGGCACTGGACCGAATCCGGCCAGGAATCCGGCCAGAAACTGGCCGGATTGTCGGCCGGATTGCCTTGGATTTTTTTTGAATCCGTGAACTTGCTCACTGGACAGTATCCGGCCAAGAATCCGGCCGCTAATCCGGCCAGATTCCGGCCGGATGCTGCTGTCCAGGCTACTATTCGACGTTTTCGTTTTTTTTATATTTTGTTATTTTGTTCCTTGTGGCTTGTCCGAGCGCGCTTTTACTTTCCCGAAACGTTCTAGATCGCGTGTAACTGCCCGTAGTCCTGGCGAGAGCTGGGCAGGCAGTCCGCTAACCCCTTTGGTTCGCCTTAGGGGAAGGTGGGGCTGTCACAGAAGGTACATGTTGTTTGTTTCAGTTTAGGTGGGACAGAGTATATACTGAATGTTTAGTGTTTTAAGTAAGTAAAAGATGGAACTTTATTGAAGATTATGGAGTAATGTTGCGGGAATTCTCAGCTTTGACCGAGAGAAAGAAATGAAGAATTTTTCCAACTTCCTCTATGAATTTTGGTTTCTAGTTGCAATTTTTGGTTGAATTTTCTGGAAAATGCATGAATATTACTTCACTCTATGTTATAATCATGTTGGCAGGTGATTTAAGGTTGAAAGAAAGTGAGAAAGGTTGGACTTATGATCATGGAATTTGAGTAGTGAAAGTTGAACGGCTGCTGGAAATTTCCAGCCTAGCCGATAGTGAATCCTTTGATTTTGAGTGGGTATTTTGGTGAAATCTAGCTAAAAAGCATGTTATATGCTCAGTATAATCCTTAACTAGTGCTGCCTGCTTGTTTTACTTGGTGAAAATTCAATTAATGGGGTTGAAATGGCTATACAAGGACTACATGACTATGAGACAAATGTTAGTTTGTTCGATGGAAGTCTAGCTGGAATTCTTGTTTTAGACTGAAATTGCTTGAAAAGTTTTAGCCCTTCTTTTGGTGTTTATGTGATTGCATATTGGATTAGGTTGATAACTTGGTAGATTGAATAAAATCTTGGAAGATATATGGCTGGAATTTCAGTTTTGAAACCCAAATAACTGGTTGTGTTCTCCCAAGCTTCACTTCCATCTTGTGAACTGAAGTTGATGCAAATATGGTTAAAATTACCCTATGGTACTCTATTTTGCTCTGTATATTATGCCTAGATTGATTTGAAAAGAAATATCGAGTCTTTGGAAAAGAAACTTGGGGCTAGTTGAGCTTGCAAGACTGTTTCGACAGACTGGGGGGAGTTGAGGAGTTCAAATTGTTTTCTCAAAATTTTAGGCTATTTTAATCAGACTTTGAACCAAGAACAACCTGTAAAGAATAACGATAAAATGTAGATTGGATTTTGGGAGATTTGAACAAAGGAAATAATGAACTTTAGATGGAAAACATGAACACTCTATGCTGGAAATTCTGTTTTGAGTAATCCTAAAACTAGTTCTTGCATTTTATGTTATAACTTTCAACACTATGATAGAAATTTAACCAAATCTGACCAAATACCCCTTTTACACTATCTTATAAGAATTTTACTCGTAAAATGATCCTCATGACTTAAATTCCAGTCTATATAATAAAATGTAGGTCATACTTACCACTTAACCACTGAAATCCTTAATTTCACCAATTAAAATACTCAAGCATCACTTTTGGGAATTTAACAAGTAGTCTAATAAGTGACAAATATCTTAGGAGCCAAGGGTGAATCAAAAGAGGGTCCGAGCACCGAAGAATAATTTCAAACTGCGTGGTGAGTGTTCTAAAGTGTTTGCACTTGTTTATTTGAAGGATTACTTTTTTTTTATCAAACTCTCGGAAATTTATTTAATCAAAAGGAAGGGTGTTACAAGTTGGAATCAACACGTGATGACCTAAATCTACGAAAGGAGGGAAAAGCAAGTCTGCCCAAATGATATGCTCCCCTGGCTAAGAACGGCAAGCCCGCGAAGGTTTCATAGACAGAGACCCCTTGATCGGTATCGGCACATGTAAGGATCGAAGACAACCAAGTGAAGAGATAAGCAATGTAAAGATCACAAATGTAACAATAAGTAAATAAAAAGAAAAGAATTGCAAACCAATTAACTACCCAGCTCCTCCTGATCTTGTTAATTAATTCAAACAAGCTTCGTCAAGTTGATGAATTACAATCACTCTTGTGTACAAAGGAAGGTTCACCTCCTCTTTGCCCCGAACTCCACTCGGTCAAGTTAGGTGTGACACCCCGAATATTAGGAGGTTGGTTGTAAAGAAGATATTAAAGTGCATTTCTTTGGGTTTGATTTAAAACCTTATTTTGTTTTAAAAGATTAGAAACCCTACTATTTTAATCAAAAACCCTAGTTACTTGTGACTAACCAGTTTTCTTAAATCTCTCATATTTTAATTGAAACCCTAATTTTAATCCCTGGAATTGTAAAATCCCTCACGTTTTTCTTAAAAATTTCCTTTTATTTGGAAGTTATTCATTTATTAAAGCCCTTCCACCCAGTCATTCCACATAAGTGCAAATGAACCTAGAAAGTAGGGTTTCACATTTTGGTTTCAAGATTGGAGCAAATTAGGGTTTTCGCGATTTTTCGTAGGATGATTTTTCGGTATGGAGCAAGGATCAAATTTGGTGATTAAAAGTGACTTTTAGGTGAGAAATAATATGTGATTAGGATCAATGATATAAGGTTAGTGAATAGGAAGTAAAAACCCTAGTACGTGTGTTTTAAAGAAAAACGGCGCGAACCGACGGGTACCGTGTGAGAACCCGTAAATTCCCTAATAATTTTCCTAGGGTTTTTCCCCTTTAAAGACATGTTTTTTGCATTTTCTGGCTTAGGAAAAAATTTTCTGGTGAATTTTATGAGTAATTATGTTTTTAGATGATTTTTCTAGTATTGGAGAGTTTTTGAAAAATTAAGGATATATATCGGACGTGGGACCCACTAGTGCGAAAAGTTCGGAAAAATTCGGCCAATTAGGTTAGGTTTCGGCTACTGGTTGAAATTTATCGGGTGTTAAGAGATAAGTAGAGGATGTGAAGTGATTGATGTGAGAGGAAAAAAGAAGGATAGGAATGCATTAATGAAGTGACACTTGTCATGTTGGGATTGGTTGTACCTTTATGACTTACTATTCATTTTTTTTTTGACCTTTTCACCATGTGGTTAAATATCTCCAAAAATCACAAAAAAATTCACTCTTGTCTTCATCTTCTTGGCCGGCCACCTTGAGCTTAGGAAGGAAGAAACTCTTCACAATCTTGGCATCCATCTAGTGCAAATCATCCAAAGCAATCACCTAAACTTGTTTCTACTCCACAAAACCCTTTCATTAGGTGTTAGTGGTTTGTTTGGTGAAGTGTTTGGAGGAGCTAAGGTGTCCTACAACTCTCCCTCTCTTGTTTACTAGGTGAGTGGTGATTGAACTTTCTCCTACACTTAATGAAGCTTAACTTGTGCCTAGTGGTAGCTAAAGGGATGAATTTTGTGGTTTATTTCTTGCTTTTGGATGAATTGATGAAGTTTTCAATTTATTGGTGATTTTTATGGTTTAATGTGATCATGATGTTGTGGCTATCTATGATGGTTGGAAATGATGGTTAATGACTCTAGTAGGTGTACATGATTGGTATTTGCAACCAATTTCTGGTTTGGAAGAAATTTCAGAAAACTAGGGTTCTTGAGGGGGGCATTCTGTCCGA
The DNA here is from genome assembly GCF_003713205.1 of Coffea eugenioides. NCBI lineage: Eukaryota > Viridiplantae > Streptophyta > Magnoliopsida > Gentianales > Rubiaceae > Coffea > Coffea eugenioides. Next base: position 26,102,178 of record NC_040043.1, read on the forward strand.
AATTTTAGGTCCTAGATAGAGGCCGAATTGGCCATTACTTAAAACATGAAAGTTGTAGGTATTGATGTGTGTGAGGTGCCTGTAAAATTTCAGGTCAATCGGAGTTCTGTGGAGTGAGAAAAGTCGAAATTACTATTGCTATTCTGGGTTCATCAGGATGTAAGAACTGCGTCTGTAATTGGTGGTTTTGGATGGAATTTCTTTGGAGTTGGTTGTTGAGGTCTTCTGATGAAATGTAGCTTGATGTCTTAGCTACCGTATACCTTTGGAATCAATGAATTTGGAATTGTATAGACTGAGTTGGACTAATTACAGCATAGTGTAATTTGTAAACCTGCAATTAAGGTTCTGGTTTGGTATTTTGCATATTTGACCTAGTTTTGCTAGGAATTGTACTGAGTGACCTTCTACATTGTTGTATCCCTGTTTCTTAGATTCGAAACGGTGGGTCTTGCACCCTCATCCGATAATCGTAGTGAAATCGGTGCCATTACCGCAAAATGAGGACAAAACTGTTTTTTTTTCATGGCCAAAGTTAATTGCATTTCCGGATTTTTTGGTTGCCTATGATGCTTGTATATGTTTATAAAACCTCTTTATGACTCGTTATCGAGTCTCATTGTACTTGTTTGCGTGTTCTAGGGCGTGACGGTGGTTCACGAAATACTTTTGACGGACGTGCATGAAACAACACTTACTTGATTGGTGAGTATACTACTCACTTGAATGTTACTCACTTGAATGTTACAATGTGGCTTTGCTATATGTGATTTTGATGCCTTGAAG